>NC_141759.1:43914075-44218684 GCF_982258835.1 Parasteatoda tepidariorum
AAAATTTTAGGTAAAGTAACAAAGCTTACAAAAGTTAGATACAAAAACGATTTATAAGCCTCTAAAAACGTTTTATTTGGTTTCTTAAGATATTGGAACATACACTCGTAATCATTGTAAAATATTTCTGGCATAATTTACATAAGATTTTAAAAATATTTCATTATCTAATCAAAATGAATCTTTTAAAAAGTTACGTTTCAGAAACATTTTTTAAACTGCAAGAGTTTTGAACGTAATTGCGACATTTTATGCTGACTGGGATATCATTCCCTGACGTCATTGTTTCATGTTTTAATGGAAACCTATCCAGTTTTATCCCGACAGCTAGATACGAAAAGTTACTAAAGTTTACTGAACAGGAGAGCAGGAAAACAAGATTTTTTTAAAATCTATTTCAGGATTACCATGGGTCCCTGAGAAGTTTAATAGTGGTAAAGAAAAAGAGGCAAACTGCTATCATTTGATAAAGTTGTGGCCTGCTCCATATGTTGTTTAGGTGTAATTATCCTTGTTCTACATGCTTTGCTATTTAATTTGCTACCAAATTATTAAAAATCTTGCATCAAAAGGAACAGTTGGCATCCCTACTCAGTCAAATCTAGAACCACTAAAAGAAGTGGTCACCAAACTTTAAGACGAAAGCATTTAACTCTAAGAGAGGTATGTAATTTGTAGATGTTAGTGTTGCCACTAAGAAGACGACTTGCTACGCTTTATTAAAAAAATTATTCTAGTGATAGCAAAAGAGATGATTCAACAATTTGTTCTGTTTAAGCAAATTTAATTTACTTAACACTATATAAAAATAATTTAAATTGATATAAAAAATTCCACTACAATATCCTTACGCCATAAGCCACCTATTGCTCTGCAGCAAATTTCAATGAAATATTCCTGTATGAAAATGTAACTGAAAACAAATAGAAGCATACTATTGCAGTGATGCATCATATTCCCGACAGGAATATCAGTCACATAACCTCATTTTCCCCATACCAGATTAGCTGAAGTTCATATTTCTACATTATAGTCTTATCACCCTACTGCATACAACTATACAGTCAGAACCTCAATGATCATCTATCCATATAAATACTCCTTTACTTTATTTGCATTTCACCACCTCATAAAGTTTATAACCATAAAGTTTAAGCTAAAGATGGCCCTCAGGTGCCCAAATGTTTTATATAGTTCAGTTCAGTTTAAACTTAACACATTGAGCACAGTGTCAGCCATCGGTGGCTGACGCTGGACTTTCCATTTAGGCCGCGGCAACCACCGGTGGCTGACACTGAAATTACATTTAGGCTGCGTCTGCCACCGCTTGCTGACACAGACCTTTCACATAGGTCGAGAAAAACAGCTGGCTGACAGCGTATAACATGATATAGAACTATAAAATTTACACTCTTTTATGGAACTGCAGAAAATTTATTCAAAATTTACTTAATTATTGTGATTCTTGGTTTAATAAATTCTATTTAGTAGATTTTTATCCACCACTATTTTTAAACAATTCGTAATCTTATATAATTCACCACTTCTTTAACTTATGTCGTGCTAAACATTTCAAAATTAGCAAGATCTGTCTAATATTGGCAATTTGAGTTTGTAGTAAATTACATTTTGGCCAGACGGGCGGGCCATGTAAAATTAGCTTGGCTTTCAACGTGTTAAGTGTTTTTAACAAGCGTTTTGAATTTTTAATGTTAAATGTTCTACCACTTCTTTTAAATAATATTTGAAATGCTGACCAGTTAGAATCTTTAGTGCTTGCGAGGTTCTTTTCGAGTGTAAAGTGTTAATTCCGAGTAAGATATAGTTTTTAAGTGCAGTAACATTATAAAAAATTTATGCTTTGTATTTTCCATTTTTTTAAATTTAAAAAAAAATATAATTGTTAAAGTTTATAATCTTTTATTATAATCAGATAATTATAATATATTATTGGTATAATAATATTAACTACTATAGGTTATAATATTAACAACTTAATACGACTTCTAAGCTTGAACTGAAAACTTTATTTATCAATACCTAAAGTTTCATAATCATCCTGTACATATAACAACTTACAACAATACTGACAGCACAAAAATAATCAAAGGCATCATAATATTGTAAATATTAGTTAAAATATAATTTTTAGATAGTTTACATGTTTTCACGGTAATGAATAATCGAAACAAAATTGATTAGTTGCTGTACGAATCAAAAATCTTTACCCGTTCAAACAATATTTGACAAAGAATAAATAATATAAGGCTTTAGTTATTTTGGAATAAAAATGCTAATAAACTGTGGAATTCTAAATAGTTTATAGAAATACTGAATCATGCAGTTATGAGGTTGATCTAAGGTGGGACCTATAAACCTAGGATTTAAGGGTTTCAGGCATTACTTTCCACGTTAAATATCACATGAGATTGATTAAAAAATGAAAACCACCTGAGATTGATTTTAATGCTAATTGATTTTAACTGACGTTTAGTATACTTCTGTCCGAAAGTTAAGAAACAAAGACGTTTTCACGGCGAGCTCGATAATAAAACAAATGAAATAAAATTTTCTTTGAGAACACATTTAAATAAATACAACATGATGCTAATAAAAAAGTTATGGAACGAATTTAAGATCCTAAATGAATGGTAAGTCATCAAGGTAATTAAAAAATGATGTAGCTGAAAGACATTTGAGGGTATAATAAGGGATATGACCCTTCCTAACGACAAGGCGAATCTCACAATGCATTCTCTTGTCATTTACGTGATTAACTAAAGACAATTAACTCTATTCCTCCCTTAAGGCAGTTCTTAAGGCTTAGCAGTAAGGCTTAGCCCTGCGAGTTTTAGGGAAAGGGAGAACTTCAATTGCGCAAGAAACTCCATGGGATTCAGGTCTGGAGATATGAATGGGCATTCCCTTCTCTAAGCATCTTCAGCTTCAATGTATTCCTTAACTAGTTCAGTGCTATAAGCAAACGCACTGTTATTCATTAAAATGAACTAAAGACCAACAGTGCTTTTGAACAATCTTATTTACTGCTCAAAAACCTCATCTCCCTACCCCAAAGAAGTTAAGTAAGTACCCTATAATCAATAGATCCAATCCAGATCAATACATTCGTTCTGAACTGGCACAAGCAAAATCGACCATAGTAGTTGGAAGCAATGGGCTTATGTTCTCTTTACCGATGAGTCCTGATTCAATTTAAATTTCTATAGTTATATCTATTTTTTTATTTTATTTTATAACCGTCGTTGAACAACCGAACCAATTTTATGGGTTTACGATTGCTAATTTTCAACTCTGTAGCTTGTAATTTTGAACACAATCCAGAAGACAAGGGAACTCTTGGATCAAATTTTGGGAGAAATTTGCCTTCGTGGAGGATTTTTTGATGAAGGTAACACACATTTGTGTTACATGGGGAGGAAGACCACGAGAACTTTCCACGGATAACTTGATGGCAAGGGGACTCTAACTCATGCTCCGTCTCCCACTGCGGATATTTCACATCAGCACTGTAGTCGGTGAAAGACGGATGCGGAATTCGTATCGACTGGGATTCGAACCCAGTTCGCCGCATTGGAAGGCGAAGCTCTATCCCCTGAGCCATCGCGGCTCTAGTTATGTCTATTGTCGAATTCGTTGATTGTTGTTAAAATACTATACATTATTTGCTATCGAAGATTATTCAACCTAACTAGTAGGCTTTTGCCTAGGAATATTCTTAATTTTGTTTTCTAATTGTCTTGTTTCTAACTGTTTCAAATTTGATTATTTAACGTTTGAATTAAAATTATATTGGTCATCAAGTCATTTAAACAACTTTATGCTACAGACTGAAGGTTAAACTAGCATGATGTGATATTTTTAAATGCTGACGAAATTTTAAGCACATTTGTTTAATTTATTTCAAATTCTCTATAGTTATAAATATTGTGAAGAAGTGAACTTCCGAGTTGGCAGCTCTAGTTCTAACTATAGTAGATTGATGTTTATAAAAAAATTTGAACAGTTCGTAGGTTTTAAATGACTATAATTAATAACATTTTACCTAATAGCATATTTTTCAACTTTTATTGAAAGCTATCTTTTAGTATAATTTAAATTTTATCGTTGGAAAATAAAAAAAAATGTTCAAAAGATTTCTCATTTTCTGAAATTTATTGTTGGATAAATACATTTGAGGAGTATAGAGTAACAAAACATATTTTATTAGTCTCACCAATCAATACTTGTTGTAGCTGTTGAAACTGCATTTTCAAGTTATGAAAAATTAGATTTATTTAAAAACAAATTTTAACTTTTAAATGTTGGTTGAAATTAAAAAACAAAGATAACATAAGAAATACTCAGTAAAAAATATTTAGACAGAGCTAGTCTAGTTAAAAACTGTTTTAGTTTTATTCAGAAGAAAAATAAGTTTTCTAATAAGCATTCTTTTAACCTGTGTACTGGAGTTAAAATTTTATTTTCTCACTAACTCCAGTTATTAATAATATTGTTTAAAAAATACGTTTAGTTATAAATATATTTTTAAGAGTTATTTATATTTTGAAAAGAAAAAATTGACCTTTCTTCTTTATTTTCATGGAAAGAAAATATTTTACAAAGCACTTCCGAAACGAATTTTAAAGGAATAAAAGCAAATGTCCCAATGAGCAACAATAGTAATTACAAATACTTCTAGATTAAAAAATTATTTGTATCATGTTTGAAGAGTTATTTTAAAACTTTGAATTAAATTATGTTAAAACTGATATTAAAATATCTTCAGGTGAATAGTAGGGGGAAATGGAAAGTAATGCCATCTATTGGGCAGCTTTGGTGGCTTTCAAGGAGTATACTTACAGGCTGCCACCAGAGGGCGCAATGTCTTGTCTATCTTTTCGCTTAGTGTTGTTGAATGAACCCGTAGGAACGCTAAAAAAAGAGAAACACTGAAGAGAAAAATAAAAATAAAAGGAAGAAAAAAGAAAGAAAAAGATAGAGAAGCTGCAAGAATCCGATAAACAGAATTAATTAAATAGTACTATTAGAAAAAGAAAGAAATTCTTACTTTAAAATTGGTTTAGAATTTGTATTTAATTAATTAATTTTATCCTTTTTTTAATGGAATTATTTTTGTAAGCAACTGGATTATTAATATTTCAAAGAAAAAACAAAGCCATTGTTGCTATTTCCCAAATAGTTATTTTTTTGGTATTTATTTTAGGAAACATAATGGAACTTTTTTTATTTCCAATGGCAACAACAACAATAATACAAACAAGTACGATGTAAATAGATTTTATATCGAAACAAAATGTTAATTTCATGTACGTGATATGATAATTGCATTGCCTAATTATACAAACTAATTTTTAAGTGGTTTTTATGTTATTAAAAAATTAAAGAAAAAAATGGTTGTTCACAATTTTACTTCATTTAAAAATATTTATACGTCGATAAAATATGAAATCAAATATCTATGCAATTACAATTAATATTTTGTTTCGTCAATTCAGATGGAACAAAATGAAGAAAAAATTCTTTTATCAAGTTTTTCATATTTCAAATAAACTAACTGCATCGAAAAATTAATTTATACTATTTTGTACTAAATTTTTAAGTTAATTAATTAGTTATCGTGCCCATTTCCTTATGCTAGTCGAAACTATGGGTGGTTCTTTAGAAAAAAAAAGATATATAAGAATACGATACATGATAACCGAAATTTTTTTAACAGGTTGCATTACTAAAATAATCTACACATTAGACTATTAAGAAACATATATGTGATAAAACAATATGAACACTTTTCTAAGCCATCTTTCTTTTAGAAGTAGAATGTTATGGAACTGTTGGCACATTTTAAGCGATCACGCTTACAAGCTTTTAGAAATTATGTCCTTCTTACTCGAAGAAAACTTGCGTCGACAAAAAGGAGCATATGAAATTCAAGGCTGATTTCCTTTTTTAATATCACTATAATTCTAAAATCTTCTTATATAAATATCACAACCCGAAGAATGTGGCCGGGATAGTCTAGTTGGCAGGACGTTGGACAAACGTTTGTGAGAACGGGAGTTCGAATCCAGCTGGACGAAGACTCCCCGTGTAGTAAATGGTGACTGGTGCACGTTGAACCTGTCGGGTCACAAAATCCTCCATTTCTCCATAACAAATTATACCTCTGGGGGTATTGAATTGGAGATTGATCACTGGTTCAGATCAAAATTCTACGATCTGTGGACGAATGAATGGATGTATGGATGAGTCTGTCCTATGAACGGGAGTAATGCATGGGTGCGGCAGCAGTCAAATTCTTGGCCATAGATGGCGCCACTGGAAAACAAGAACAATCTCACCTCCAATACCTTAATGGCCGACGACAGTTACAACATTCGAAGAATGATTTCAAAATTGCTGGTATAAAAGCTAAAGAGAAGTTTTAAACATGCTTTTCTCAATTTTGACTATTGAAATTCTGCATGGGTGAAAATGATATCATTTCTAAAATTCTACAAGCATGATCATTCAAATTGTGCCAACAGTTTTGCCGTGAGAAATCCTCCAAAACATTTGTTGCTAAAAGAAAGATTGTTTAAATAGAGTTAGTATAGAAATGTTCATGCCATTTTGTCATACTTAGATTACATGTTAGATATATTTGTTGAATAATTGGTTTTTATATTAATTAAGTCATTGAAAAAATGTTTAACACACATATTTTAAGGGGAACAGTAGTGACCAAATTTTGAAAACGAGTATTTTACCTAAGTTTAGTTATTCTTCAAAATAGCATAGTTTTTTCAGTCAATACTTACGATGGCGGTGATGGTAGGACCACTTGATGTATCTTCCATGTTGCGACTGACATGGAGCTTGGATCGGCAGCGTAGCACCTCCACAAGCACTGTATGAGCGTGGCAGCAGGAACTCTCCTCCTGATCATGTGCTTCTGGCGTTGTTGCTGTTGCACCTTCAACGCGAATCCAGACCCCAGGATACCCTGCAACATAATTCATGATTTGCATTGGGAACAGAACTCTGCAAAACTATTACGCTTCTAGTTCTGATTGATGCATTTGAAACCACTGGGTACATCACATTAAAGTGGATTATGAAGAAAAAAAATCCTTTTATAAAGGCCTATAATTAACAAAGGAAAAAAAAAGACTATTTGAAAACAGCAGCTTAGGTGAACACACTAGAAAAAAATATAATGAGCTTTCTAGCCACGATATAGAGTAATTGATACAGAGTATTCAATTGAGCATTCAGCCGATATATGATAGAGCATTCAACTGATATAGTATCTAGAGCAATGGTTCCCAAGAGATGGTTCTACGGAGCGCTAGGAAGATCCTAGGGATTCCGTAAGTTAGAACCTTCTTTTTCTAACCAATAATGATTGTTGAAATCCGTGATATATATATATATATATATATATATATATATATATATATATATATATATATATATATATATATATGTATGTATATGTATATATATAAGTATGTATGTATGTATGTATATATATATATATAAGTATGTATGTATGTATGTATATATATATATATATATATATATATATATATATATATATATATATATATATATATATATATATATATATATATATATATATATATATATATATATATATATATATATATATATATAATCTTTTCCTCACATTTTATAACAATATTTCCTCAGAATTCATAAATCAGTTATTTTATTCAATTTGATGTATGCATGCTCACAACATTAATAGATTAAAAGTTTTACAGATTTGCGAATTCAACTGCCTAACATAAAACTAATATTTATAACTGTTATTTATGGAACTATGAGAAATTTCATTCTTCGCATTAAAAGTTCCTGAATTAATTGTTTCCTAAATTAAAGCATTTTTTTTAGCATATTCACACCTGTTAATTTAATTGTCAACAGTCAGAGCTCTACCAAAAGGAGCTCTATGGTTTAGGGTTCCGTAACTGAAAAAAATTTAAAATCGTTGATATAGAGCATTCAGCTTATATATAAAGCATACAATTTCCTATGAAAGGGATTCTATTGATCCTATGAAAGGACTACTCGAAAACAGCCGCTTAGATGAGCACAATAGAAAAAAATGTATATTGAGCTTTCTAGCCTTAGCATTCAATAGACATTCAGTTGATATAGCATTCAGCTGATACAGATAGAACATTCAGCTGGTATATGATATAGAGCATTCAGCTTAGATATAAGGCATTCAGTATCCTATGAAAGGGATCCTAATGATCCTATGAAAGGACTATTCGAAAATAGCCGCTTAGATGAGCACAATGAAGAAAAAAAATGTATCAAGCTTTCTAGCCTTAGCATTCAATAGACATTCAGCTGATATAGCATTCAATAGGCATTCAACTGATATAGCATTCAGCTGATACAGATAGAGCATTCAGCTGATATATGATATAGAGCATTCAGCTTATATAAGGCATTCAATTTCCTATGAAAGGGATCCCATTGGATAAAGTTGGAGTACGTGACACTAATCTATTACCAACGAAAATATTACATACTAGTGGGCTGTGCCCCCTGCTCGCTAACGCGCGCCAACCCCCAAAAATTGCTACGCAATCTTACATGGTTTGCTTCGCAAACAAAGCTCGCTTCGCTCGCTGCTATCTTAGATACATTGCAAATGCACAAAATTCTAAGAATTCAAAACAATCATTCAAATCCATATAACAACTTTTTTTTAAAAAATAATTACATCTTTTTAGTAAATACTATGTCATTAAAATTAATTTGAATTCAAATAAATGACATGTAATTCGTTAAACCTATTAGAAATGTGCTATAGTATAAAATCTTAAGACAAACTTTCTGAAACTGATATCTCTTTAAAAAGGTTAAAATTTTGGCTATAATTAAGTCTATTAAAAATTGAAATAAGTGAATTGCAATGGAAAAACCTACATAAGCAAAATATTGAATTTCGGAAGAAATCTCATTTGGTGAGAATGCTATCTCTTGTCAAAAAATACAAAATAAACTGACCTCAAATAAAACTCCAAGGACTTCGAATCAAATAATTAAGGAAACTACTATCACGTTTAATATAAAAGGGAGATTTATTAACTAAGCAATAAAATTACAGCATCGCAGCTCCAAAAAACAAACCTCACACTCACTCAACAACAATTTACAAAAGCAATTTACATTCTAATTAGTCACCATAGCAACCACAAAACTCTTCTCGTTACCGTCTATAAACTGATATATAATAAATAAATTATTTAACAAAAAATACGATGCGCATAAGCACATAATATTTTACACTCTGGTTATTTCAGTTTCCGTTTTTAGAAGCGCTATATGTTGAGCCACCTAATTTAGATTTGGCATGTGACATTTTTAGCGGCAGTCATTGGCTAATTTTCTAGCGTTGCCATTCGGGGAGTTGTAATAAGGCTTTTTTTTATCGCCGTGTAAGAGAAATATATATATAGATATTCAGATATTTAGGTAATTCACTAGATACATGTACTCACCGCTGGTAAGGCGAAGAATGAAATACCAAGAAGGGCGCAAAAGGCCGCAATCAGTTTCCCAGGCCACGTGATCGGGACAGTGTCTCCATAGCCAACAGTGCATAAAGTGATCTGAAAAAGCAAATATAAACATTCAGCTACTTTAACAAGAATATCCATAATTACTACCATAATTACGTTCCTCCTGGTTTTCCTTTGGGTCCTGCACTGCAGCCTGAAAAACAGGCTGGATGCTCACCATGACAATATCTGCATTTCGCCGGCTCGAATATTATTAATGAGGCAAAAGCTTATATGAAAAGCCACTTGATGTCAACCCACTACAAGCTATCCAACGGAAGAAGTAAAAAAGCACGCGTTTTGGACTAAGAACAGGTGTAAATATGAAAATATACATTCTTTTCAGCAGCAATACGAACACAACTTCATAATTCAACTTGAAGGTAATCTTCGTTAACACGTTCACGCCGGGAAAAGTGAAAATACTGGTACGGAAAAAGAGAAGATACTGGTACAAGAACTATTTCAATATTAGATAATATTCGGGAGGAGTTAATCTATTCTCAATAATAACAATTCACTGTAAGGAAATTTATCACGGCGAAGAAGCAATTCAATATAAAAATTGCATCAAAAATTCAATAAAAAATTGGTAATTATGGATTTCTATTATTCACGGAAAAAAACTAAAAAATGAAATTTATTATTACCAGCTTTTATTCCGGTGCGCTGCCAAGATGAGAGAATCTAGAGTGACCCACCGGTGGGTCACCACGGCGTGAGTCACGAGGGGTTGAGAATCTACCCCTCCTATCCGAAAAAAGTTTTCAAAAGCTACTGGAGAATTATGCTTATTTAAAAAATTTTTTTTGCAGATTATACATTTGCTTGGAAATGCATTAATAAAAAATACTTCATGAAATATTGAAAAAGATACTTAAATCGAAGCACACGATTTAATATTATCTGTTTTTAAATTACTGTGGCCTTGGCGAACAAAGAAGACTGTGGCAAACTACCTTAAAATTGTTTGCTTCAAAATGCAATATTTTTCCTATATAGCATGTTAAATTACATTATATTAATCATATTGCGTTGTGTTAATATGTTAAGAATATCATAAACGTGTAGCTGTTAGAATGATTAGATTTTCATTTTGAACAAAATTTCGCAAATAAGATTTCAATGAAATTTTAGTTCGGAAAGTAAATAATATTAATCTGAATACAGAAAGATTTGAATCTAATGAAATTTAAATTTATTTACTGAGTGCATACGTTGAAAATAATAGCAACTTTCTCCTTTTTAAAAGTTAGAGGTCAAAGAAAAATTAATATCAATAAAACTAATTTATATTAAAAGTAATTTTATTTGCAAATAGGATGAGCAAGCAGTTTATTTTCGAAAATGGAACAAGGAAATTATTCTAAAACTCCAATTTAAATATTTTTGTAAGAAACGCTGGAATGTAATTTCATTTTTATGTTTTTTATATTTTCTATGGCTGGATGATTTCTTACAAAATGCAAAAAAATAGCTGCAGTTTGGTCTTTTTTTTATATCGAAACCTTATTTTTAAAAGCAATCGTCGAATAATTTATTTTCTAAAACTTACTTTAAAAAGTTTATAACTATTTTGTCGACGAATATTTTATTCAAATATAACAGGAGGGAACTAGTTAGCATTACAGGTAATTTTTGAAATTCAATTTACCTGCGACAGCAGTCAAAACACCCTCCAGGGTCGACGGCTACAATTATCTTTAGGGAAGTCAACATCGAATATTTTCTACACTAATTTTTTTAAGGTAAATGGTCATTGCCCAGTAATCCCTACTCTAATTTTTAAAGGCTAACAAAAAGACTGCACAGTTATCTAAATTTACTTTGGGATGAAACATATCATTTTATAATGTGAAGATAACAATTTTTATATTGGGATGCTTTTTTATTTATAGTGGTACTGAAAACGAAAAAAAAACTTTTAACCCTTTGACTACGAATTTTAAAAAATGATTTTTTTGTCCCGTTTATTATTCTAAAGGACAAAATAGGTCACAAATAAGGCAAATTTAGTATTTAGGATTTCTCTGACAAGCGGTTATCAATTTAGAGGCTGGGACATATATGTCCCGGCCGTACTTAATGGTGGGATACATTAAGTACTCCTCTAGTGATCGACTTACTACAAGCACATCTATCATTCCCAAAAAATTTATTATATGGACTTTTTTTTACATGGTATGATAGAAGCAATCTTTGCATAACCCGACGTTACACGTTGGACAACTCATATGTGTTCTTTTTTCTATGTTCATTTTAGAAAATATGAATAAAATATGAACGGACATAACAATCCCAATGAAGGATACGAGTGGGATATATCTGTCCCAGTGCAAAATCACAATGCTATTTCATGCAAGAAACTTTTTAGCTCCATCTAGGGGATATTTGACACATGAAACATGTATACTTGGTTCGACTCGACGACTGGGACATATTACAATGAGTTTCTAAATGCTTTTCACGTCATTAGTAATTTTTAAACATTTGTTGGGACAAATGAGTCCCGTTAGTAGCCAAAGGGTTAAAGCTCCGAGCATTATCCTTCACATTGTGCTAAAGTTTGGATGGTAATTTCTACACCAAGGAGAGCTACAGGCTCGTTACCGCCTATATTTCCGAGTTACGTATCCGGTGCATTTTGAGGCCATTCAAATCAGCGTTAACAGTGTACAAAGTAAATAATGAAGCGACAGTAAATCGTGGAGACAATAAAGTTACATAAAAATAACCATAAATGGTGAAAAGATAATAAAGATGTGGTTTGAGAGATAATAAAAATGTAAAATTATTACTAGAATAAAAATCTTTGCAAAACTCCTATTACCTTGTCAACACTATAATAACTTTGAAATTTAAATCTAAATGGTAATCACATTATAAATCTATCGTGCTACTCTAAGTACTAACACTAACGTATGTGCACAGTGCACTGATTGCAACAAGAACAAATGGCCATCTTAAAAGATTCTTAGTTCTTTTTAAGCACATCAATCGTGTCGCCTTTTTCAAACACACCAGAATTGCTTACTATTATTAATATCTTATGAAATGAAGCAGATTTGAGCTTAGACATTACACAATTTCTTTTATTGAAAACAAAATTATGTGTTTGAAAATATCGCCTTGTACAATAAGTTGTTTTATGCAGCCGTACACTTTCGAACCGAAAAATGTGAAGGTAAGGAGATTGAGACTTATTTGTTTAAATTGGTATTGCAGAAATACCATCGATAGAAGTAACTTAACTCTTTCGCGCCGACTGTCACAAATACTTGCCAGCATAAAACCGTATCAACCAGGGTAAAAAGATAAAACTGGTAATCAAAGTAATTCTTTAGCAGTTTATTTGTGGGTGGAGTTATAATTGTTTGATTTATTTAGTTCACCATTACTTTGCTCAAAATAAAATTATTTAGTTATACTTTAACTAACATTGATTATATATATGATTAAACTAACAATAATTAAAGTAAAAGAACCGACTACATTTAAGTTACCGTTTTTTATTTAATTACGTCCTGATCCTGATTTTGTAAGAATGCTTTTTCTGAATCACCCGTCCCCAAGGGGTTATTATTAAGTCGACCGGAAAGTTCTGTCAATGAGAGTACACGCCTCTTTTTTACAGTAATGCTAAAGGCTCTTTAAAAAGAAAGTGGTAGGGTATCTTCTCTTTTACTCAATGGTAATGATTTAGCGAAAAGAGCAAAAGTATACAAGAGGCAAAAAAGACCACTTGCATATATATTCAAACTTGTACAAAAGTTTTCGAGAAAATTAAGTGGTTCATCTGATTTATAAATTTAAGGATAAATACCGTACCACTTTTTTTTATAAAGGTACGTTTTGCATCCTTGCATAATGGGGCGTGTTCTTCAGGTGGACCTATTACTCCTACATTTCGTGAGTTGCTGCGGTGTCAGAAAAAAAGCAGGCTTACAAGATCGTTTACAGTGGAGAAATCCAGATGTATTTTTCGGTCTAATTTCATGTTTAAACAGAGACAAAAAGACTCAATATTAACTCTTAATTATCATTTTATTTGTGCTGTTCAAAGAATGACGTTTTCCTTCGTAGTGTGGAAGTCTGTGAGAGATGACTTTCGGTATTCCTTCGTTCGGGATCTTTTTTTAAGCCTAATTCATTTTCAATCTCGTTCGCGTGCTTTACATGTTAAATATATTTAATAGACGATGAAAATATAAATCTAAAGAAACACCACGTAAGTGCGGAAGGCCCTAGAGGGTTGCAATTAGTCGAAGTGGCAGTTATTTTCACCAAAAAAAAAATATTCAGAGCCTGTGGAGAAATCATGAAGACACCAAGTAGAGAAAGATTATGGCTTCTATCCCTGGGATCACAGTTACAATCTAAGAGTTAGGCAAAAAAGGAATTTCAATAAAATTAAGAAGGTAGCCGAAAGGTTGTCGATGGAATAAATGTTATAAGAGAGCCGTAATGGCTCCGGGGATACAGCGTTCGCCTTTCAATTACGTGCAGCGGGTTCAAACAACGCCTCCTTTAACTGAAAGCCTCCACACGGTTTTTTATAGGTAGTCCAATCAGACCACTGTGAAGGATATCCACATTCCGAACGAGTCACTTAAAACAAAATCTAGTTAAAATAAGAAAGTGGTAGCAAATATATAACTAAAAATTTGTTTTATTTATGAATATTATTGGTTTGCCTTATTCACTTGTCAACCACTACAGATTCAATTCTCAAATATATATGATGAATTTCTCTCAATTACTTTTATGAAAGGATTTGGGTTCATGCGCACAACTGGTTCACTTTTTAAATAGTCTGCGCGGACTACTTATAAAAGACCGCGTGGAGGCTTTTTGATGTAGGAGGTGAGGGTTTAATCCCATCGATAGCTGATCGAAACGAATTCTGCATTCGGCTTGCACCGACAACAGTGTTGACGTGTAGATGGATCATGGGTTACAGTACCCTTGCCGTGAGGCTTACCGGGGGAGGTTCTAGTGCTCTTCCTTTCCATGTAACGCAAATGCGGGTTATTTCAACGCCTCTTGTAACTGAAAGCCTCCACACGGTTTTTTGTAGGTAGTCCGATCAGACCACTATGAAGGATATCCTCTTTCCGAACGAGCAACTTAATACAAAATCTGGTTAAAATAAGAAAGTGGTAGCAAATACTAAAAATTTGTTTTATTTATGAATATTATTAGTTTGCCTTATTCACTTGACAACCACTACAGATTCAATTCTCAAATTTGTGCAATGAATTTCTCTCAATTACTTTTACAAAAGGGTATGGGTTCATGCGCACAACTGGTTCACATTTTAAATTGTCTGCGGGGACTACTCATAAAAGACCGTGTGGAGGCTTTTTGATGTAGGAGGTGATGGTTATTTTCATCAAAAAGACCTCCACGAAAGCAAATTTATCCCAATAGCTTGATTCAGGAGTTCCCTTGTCTTCTGGATTGGATTCAAATTACACGGCTACGTAGTTGAACATTAGTCGTAAACCCGAAATTCGGGTCGGCTGTTCAACAACGGTTATAAAAAATAATATAAAATAAAATGTTATGAGAGATACCATAATATTTTCTCAATTTCATTACCTTTTTAAAGGTTGTCGCAGCCCTGATATACAGTGATGAACAAATTTAAATGAAATAGTGAAGTAGTTAACTTACCACACCCCACCAGAGGGCGTCTGCGAAATTGCTGAAATTCTCGGGATTGGCTTCTTTCTCGGCCAGGAATACTAGGAATGACGAGAAAATGAGGCCCAGAAAACCGATGTAAAGAGTTGTAAACAGCTCCTGGAAAACAGAACCCAGCATTAAATTTCAGTTGCTTAATAATATTGTAATTTATTACAAGCTTTGTTGCCCGGCCTTTGATTGAAATGGGACATAAAATCCTTTTAGAGCAATTTTCATTTTCGAAAAGGATGGCTTCAGAAATTATTCAAATTTTGTAATTCGGGTTTATTCGCTCCAACTATTCGGAATGCTTACGATTGAATTTTATCAAAAGGAATGTTTAATTTATAATTAATTTAAATGTGATGGACATATTTTATTGTCTTTAATTATTTCGTAATTTTTAACAGAGGTTGTTCTTTCAGTCATAAAATACATCCCTCTATCTTTTATTTACGCTTTTATTTTAATCTTCTGTAATTAAAAATATTTTAAATCATTTTTGCAAGATGTCAGTAAGTGGAAAGATATTTGAATGAGCTATTTGTTTTATATGTTACATTTTGAATTTTCTCCTTGTATTTTTCTTGAATTTTAATTTTCTCTTTTTTGCTTGATATGTTTTATTTTGTATTTTTTGCTTAAGTTGTTTTATTTTCGTTTCAATTTCTTTGACACTTTTCACATGATTGTAGTGATAGATTTTGCTTCAGTATTAGTATTAACATTATTATTAATACCATATTAGAAAGCAGTCTTTTTCTGAAAATAACCGTGTGAGCTGACGACGAAGATATATCTCTTCATTATTTTGTTTTCTTGTTTTTTAATTTTTTTAAGACATTTTAAATAAATATTTTAAAAAACATTACAATTTTTAATAATTTTTCTTCTCTCTTTCTCTTTAAAAATGTTTCTTTGTATTTTTTAACTTATTTTATGAGTACTTGCAGCTTATGCACAGTAAATAAAACTTACTATTTTTTTTTCTTTATTTTATTCCTTAATCTTTCTTTTCTTTTGTATAATGTATAATATATTAAAGAAAGGAATTTATTAAATTAAGAAATTAGTTAAAGAAAGGAATTTATTAAATTAAGAAATTAGTTAAAGAAAGGAATTTATTAAATTAAGAAATTAGTTAAAGAAAGGAATTTATTAAATTAAGGAATTAGTTAAAGAAAGGAATTAATTAGAAATTTATAAAAACAATGAGCATTCATAAGTTTTATTAACTGCTCATAAGCCGCAAGGATATAGGCGATATAATAAGATAAAAATAAAAGAGAATAAGGATAGAAATAAAAAAGAAATTAAAATATAAAAGAAAAGTTATTAAAAAAGTTTAAAAAAATATTAAAAAATCTATCAAAAATTGAAAAAAAAAATAAAAGGCTAGGAAGCAAATAAACAAAAAGATATAACCTCGTCGTCAATTCATATAATTGTCTCCGCAAATTATAGTGCATTCTAGTATTAAATTTATATAAACAAAGCAAATTCTATCAATACAATAGCGTGAGGAACACTGAAAAAGGAAAAGAAGAGAAATCGTGACGAAAATTAAACATATCAAACAAAAAACACAAAAATACAGAAAAATATAAAAAAAAACAAAAATGTCAGAAAAATATAAAATAAAACACAAAAAGTAACATTTAATAGAGGAACAAGCGAAATCAGACGTCCAAGAGTTTGAACAAACCGTTGAAAAAATTTTATTAAAAACAATGGATATTCAACTAATGTACTAATGTAATTTAATTCCATATAAAATAATTGAGTTAATTGTTTTTTAAAATTATGAATAAATTTCATCATGCAAAAAAATTTTTTGTCATTAAAATTGATATTTTTACCTTGTGCAAATCCAATTTCGTGAAATCTGCGGCTAAAAATCTAATATTTACTGAAAGAGTTTTTCAATAATTGTTGATAATTTCTCTAAAAATCATAAAAATTAAATTGTTATGACTAAAATTCAACCCATTTAATATAGGTTGAATTTTAGTTATAACGATTTGTTATAAATTCTGAATTATAATGCGCAATTCCAACTTCGGGGCCAATCATCTAAGATATCAGAAAAATCAAATGCGGCTTGCAAATATATATATATATATATATATATATATATATATATATATATATATATATATATATATATATATATATATATATATATATATATATATATATATATATATATATATATATATATATATTACTCACACGATTATATCCGGAGTGCTTTCTAATTCAAGTGCTTTCCATTTTGAACTTATTTAAAAGCAACCCTTTTTACTTCAGTAATTTCTATGCTGTTGCATACTTTTAAATGCGAACACAAAATTTTTAAAGGCTTAATTTTTATTTCAATTATTTAATTAATTTTACTTATATTTTTGATGCACCTTCTCATCTCCTTTTCACTACAACACCTTAGCACTACTACCCAGAAATCTTTGAAAAACTTTTAATCTTCTCAAAAAATTAGCTACATCTAAAGAACAGGAAATATAAATCTGCTGAATTTAAACTTCTAAAGTTTCTCAAATATACAACCTTTTGTATCTTTTGAAAGAAGAATATTCCATTTAGGAAAACGATCTAAAAAATTCATTGTTTTAACTTGAAAATGAAAACTCAGACAATCTTTTTTTTATTTCATCAAACGGATTCTTATTTCTTTTTATATTTAATTTCAACTCTGCAACACTAGGATTAATTTTGAAAGAAACATAAGAAGATGATACTTGAGTCTTCTAAGCTTTTGGTTATTATGCATTTGAAGAGTACGATATAATTATGTTCTCCTTTTGAAGGATTTAATTACTTTTTTATTGATCTTCACTAACTTTCAGAGACAATTAAAATGTGCATGCGCTGTTAACAATGCTTTTTTAAAAGGAAAGTAATGGAAATGAAATAGTAAAACGCAATAATTGCATTATGCTTCTACTAAAAGTTAAGCATTAAATTTTAAGTATGTTTATTTATTTATCTATTTATTAAGTTTTGTTTCAGCCTTAAGAATTGAATACTTCTCAATTGCTTTGAACTAAGAAAAATTAATCTTTTATCACTATGTTTCACGCAAAATTCAAATAAAATAAACCAACTTAATGTTTTGAATAAAGTAATTTTTTAAACGTGTTAATATTTCAAACTTGATGCGATAATGAAAATTCAGCTTATTAATAATGTTATATTTTATTTACTTAATTAAAGGAAACTTATTCACGCGTTATGAAGTTACGCTGATGAGGATAAGTTATAATAATGAATTTATCAGTTTTTACTTAGACGTGATGGTAATATTAACGCAAATCCTCCTATCAATATTTACGCGTTATGAAGTTACGCTAATGAGGACAAGTCATAAAGTTATAATAATGAATTTATCTGTTTTTAATTAGACGTGATGGTAATATTAACGCAAATCCTCCTATCAATATTTACGCGTTATGAAGTTACGCTAATGAGGACAAGTCATAAAGTTATAATAATGAATTTATCTGTTTTTAATTAGACGTGATGGTAATATTAACGCAAATCCTCCTATCAATATTAACGCGTTATGAAGTTACGCTAATGAGGACAAGTCATAAAGTTATAATAATGAATTTATCTGTTTTTACTTAGACGTGATGGTAATATTAACGCAAATCCTCCTATCGATATTCACGCGTTATGAAGTTACGCTAATGAGGACAGGTCATAAAGTTATAATAATGAATTTATCTGTTTTTACTTATACGTGATGGTAATATTAACGCAAATCCTCCTATCTATATTAACGCGTTATGAAGTTACGCTAATGAGGACAAGTCATAAAGTTATAATAATGAATTTATCTGTTTTTACTTAGACGTGATGGTAATATTAACGCAAATCCTCCTATCGATATTCACGCGTTATGAAGTTACGCTAATGAGGACAGGTCATAAAGTTATAATAATGAATTTATCTGTTTTTACTTATACGTGATGGTAATATTAACGCAAATCCTCCTATCTATATTAACGCGTTATGAAGTTACGCTAATGAGGACAAGTCATAAAGTTATAATAATGAATTTATCTGTTTTTACTTAGACGTGATGGTAATATTAACGCAAATCCTCCTATCGATATTCACGCGTTATGAAGTTACGCTAATGAGGACAGGTCATAAAGTTGTAATAATGAATTTATCTGTTTTTACTTATACGTGATGGTAATATTAACGCAAATCCTCCTATCTATATTCACGCGTTATGAAGTTACGCTAATGAGGACAAGTCATAAAGTTATAATAATGAATTTATCTGTTTTTACTTAGACGTGATGGTAATATTAACGCAAATCCTCCTATCGATATTTACGCGTTATGAAGTTACGCTAATGAGGACAAGTCATAAAGTTATAATAATGAATTTATCTGTTTTTACTTAGACGTGATGGTAATATTAACGCAAATCCTCCTATCGATATTCACGCGTTATGAAGTTACGCTAATGAGGACAAGTCATAAAGTTATAATAATGAATTTATCTGTTTTTACTTAGACGTGATGGTAATATTAACGCAAATCCTCCTATCGATATTCACGCGTTATGAAGTTACGCTAATGAGGACAAGCTATAAGGTTAAAATAATGATTCATCTGTTTTTACTTAGACGTGATGGAAATAAACTCATGTTTGTGAAAATTCCAACACCATGAAGGACTTACGCGAGTGAGCAGAAATTTTCAGGAAATGCAAAGTAGAGTATAATATGCAAATGACTAGAATTTCTGACTTGTAGCGCATGCTGAGCAGCGCCCTCTGAACGGCTGATGGATCTGAATAAATAGATGGCTGCAGCGAGGCGTGTATGGTTATCGGTGGTTATCTGCTAGTGGTAAACGCTAGCTCAGACGTTACGCCTCTTCGACGAAAGAGAGCGAGATTTCAACAACTTACGGAGTTTGAAAGGGGGAGAATCATCGGCCTTTGTGAAGCTGGATGTCTCATAGTGCAGTAGCGGCTCGTGTGTAGCGTTACAGTAGCACAGTGATGCGTGTTTGGAAGCAGTGGACGGACGAGTGTCAGACAACTCGGAAATCCGGGAGTGAACCACGAAATGTCACGTCAGCTTGCGATGATAGACACCTGGTCCGCATGGCGCTGACAGACAGTACGGCTCCCTCTAGACAACTGGCAGCACAGTGGTGAATAGCTACAGGTGTTTCATTGTGTGCTTCATCAATTCGTAGACGTCAACTGCAGCGTGGACTGCACGCAAGGACTCCTTTATACAGGATCACCATCACGCTAAACCTTAGCCGCCTGTGGCTACAATGGGCCAATCAGGCATAAGGACTGGCGTGCTGATTGGCAGCATGTCGTGTTTTCTGACGAATCCCGCTTTAATTTGTGGTACCATGATGGCCGCATTCGTGTCAGACGCTATGCCTGTGAACGCCACCTTCCGGAGTGCATTATCGAATGCCACAGTGGACGAACACTCGGAGTTATGGTTTGGGGTGCCATAGCATATCATGGACGATCTCAATTGCTACGAATTGTGGGTAATTTGAACAATAAACGGTACATCAGTGAAGTTTTACAGCCCCAAGCTATTCCCTTCTTTCAAGCCTTGCCAGGCGCTGTATTTCAACAAGACAATGCCCGCCCTCATATTGCTAGGACTGTTCAATCCTTCCTTGCATTGCGACAGGTACAGTTTCTTCCTTGCCCTGCGTATTCCCCAGAAACGTCACTGATTGAACATGTGCGTCATTTCGTTGGTCGGGGCCTCACTCGTGATCCTTATCCTGTTGCTTCTACGGACGAACTTTGGTTACGCATACAAACTATATGGCATGCTCTTCCTCAGACAGACATTCACACCATGCCATGCCGTGTAGCAGCGCTTATTGCGATGCGTGGTGGCTACACAAAATATTGATTTCCATCTCTTGTTATTGTTTGCTTGTTTTGAAAGTTTAATCATTTATTTGTACCACTATCACTCAACTGTGTAGTAAATTTCATTCAATTATGACGATTTCTTCATGCTGTTGCAATTTTCACAAACAGGAGTTTATTAACGCAAATCATCCTATCGATATTCACGCGTTACTAAGTTACGCTAATGAGAACAAGTTATAAATCCATGTTAAGTAATCCGTAAAATTACAATAACCTGCTTTTATCCATTTAAAAAAAATATGAGGTTTGCCGATTCAAAAAAAAAAAAAAAACTCAAAAAATCAAATAGTTTATTTTTTGTAGGGTTTTGAAAAAATTAAATGAAGTTAGTGATGAACATGACACAAACAGTGTACTTCGAAGGATTAGATACAATCGTTGCACATTATATTTCAAAGGAAATGAGTCTATACGAAAATTACAGTAATTCTAAACAATAATATTACCTCAGTGCAATAGTTCTAAAAATTAAAGAGGTATCCTAAGTGAATTATTTTCTGGCATCATCACCTTTGATTTCCATTGCAACCATTAAAAACTTCTCTTCCTAAACCTGTGGGGACTGTTATGCTATTATAGCATTACATATTTCTCAATTTTGTAACATTTTTTAATTTTATAAACTTAACTTTTTTGTTTTTTCTAAATTCTATTATAATTAAATTAAAAAAAATATATAATTTTTATCACATTTTATTAAAAGCTATGATAAATATCATTATTCTTTTCTTAACAATCAATGTAATTGCTAACTTTCTAATTCAATACCTACGTATAACTCAATTTTTCACTGTGTCGTGACTATTCGAATATTAGAATCTATTTTTAAATTTTTTTTAAGCTACTTTATTTGACTAACCACAAAAATGTTTCGATTCCAGGGTTGTATTAAATTCTCACTATCTTTTTGGTGATTAAGCTGTAACCAGATTACTTAAATTTTAATATTGATAAAGTGGTGTTGGCTTTGTTTTTGGCTATGTTATCTAAAGGTAACTCGTAAACTTTGGATGTTTTCCCATGCTCCTAAGTGTCCTGCAGCAACTATTCATTCACAGAACTTCTTGGCGTTACTATTTGAGGGAGGGGTTTATTCTATGTCGGATGGCCCCTCAGTTTGATCGTTAATAGTTTAAAATTGTCATATAAAAATATTTCTGATCTCGTCTCTCTAAAAAAAGAAGTTGTTGTAAAAGACTTATTATTTTATTTTGTTGATACGACCATATTTGTTTAACTTTAAAAATAATCGTGCTAAATCAAGTTTTTGTTTCAAAAGTTTCTGCAGTAACCCCTTTTTCACTACAAACGACGATGTACAAAGTCGTGGTAGCTCAGGGAATAGAGCACTGGCAATAGGGTTCGAATCTCAGCGATGGCTGGTTGAAACGAATTTTGCACCCGGCTCAGAATGACCACAGTGCTGACATAAAATATCCTCAGTGGTAGACTTGTAAGGATTAGAGTGCTCTCGACATCAGGCTAACCGTGAGAGGTATTCGTGGTTCTTCTCTCCATGTAACGCAAATGTTGGTTTGTTCCATCAAAACGTCCTCCACCAAGACAAATTTCTTCCAATACTTGATCCAGGAGTATCCTTGATTTCGGGATTAGTTTCAAAATTAAAGACTAGGGAGGTGAACATTGGTAGTCATAAACTCAAACTTGGCTCGGTAGTTCAACGACGTTTATAAAATAAAACGACAATGTACAACAGATCCTTCCACTTTGCCAATAAGGCTTTGATAAAACGCAATGTACTAAAAATTTAAATCATTACTAGAATCAATGCTTCCATAGACATTTTAAACGAATTATAATTATCAAATAATATCCGATAAAATCTTCTTAGAAATATAGTTTTTCACAGTTGTATATTTGTAATATAAATTCTTAAAGTTACGTTTAACTTATCTCTAATGGTAAATGGTTAGGGCAAGAAATTACCTTGAACATTCTAATTGGGAAGAAAGTGATCAAATTCTGGTTTCCGAAAATCTGATAGTCTGCAATTAGGCAAGTTCAACCAAACGTTTCCGGTAAGTGTTATCTTTAAACTGAAATCGCTAATTAAATTTAACCTTCGAAATATTCGACAAAGTTTGGACTAATTATATCGACGAACTTATTGTATATGAATAAGGATGTCTCTTTAACTTTGAAGGACTACACCGATATTTTCAGATAACTTTAGAGAAAGTATCTATGTTGCTTTTATAATTAATTTTTGATTTAATAAAATTGATTAAAAAAAGATTTCGTTTTGCATTGTTTACAAATTACACTGGGGAACAATTTTTTTTCTCTATTGCATAGGATTTTTAACAGATCTTTTATACTATCGCATCGTTGAATTCAAATGTGCAATAGGGTTTTCGTAACAAGACACAGTATTTATGCAATTTCATAATATTGGCCGAAACAGGTGTTTAATAGTTCACTCGAGTGAATTCTAACTGTCCCCACTTCTTTGATATGTAAGGCATAGTAGAAAGAATGCTATAACACATTTCAGCTTTTGAAGTTCATATATTTTTTGTCTTAAGAGTTATTTTCAAATAAACATTCAAATATGTATCTATATGTATATAATCCTACACTTTCCTTACAAACTGTGCATTTAGACAAGAATTAAAATAAAGTAAAAATCTCGTTTTAACAAACTTCGTTGTTTTCGGAACAATTCGGAATTTCAGGCTTGAAATTTCCGCCTGCAATTATGATCAGATCATGAACGATAGCCTAACGACTGGTACCTGAAACTCTTCATACTTCGCTTATGGGCTGCAATAGTGGCACTACTCAAAAAATCATGTTTTGAGATAAGTGGGTTTAAAGTTTTCATTGCTAAGGAAAATGCATGAGAAATGCTTTAGTTTGCTTAAACGAAAATTACCTTCAAGTTGAATTATGAGTTGTGCTAGCATTGCTGCTGAAAAGAATATGTATTTTCTTTTTTACACCTGTTCTTAGTCCAAAATGCGTGCTTTTTAAGTTGTGCCAATATTGCTGCCAATGAGCGACACGAATTAGCTCTTTCATTCAAAAATTTAATAAATAAATAGACTAAAAATACTAAAAATTTAATAAATAAATTTAATAAATAATAGAAGACTGGATTAACTTTTATCTTTTTGAAAAAAAAAACTTGAGTATCCGAAAAAAAAGTAATTTAAAGTATCTTATATGCGACAAATTATAAACTTTTAACAATTTAGTGGTTGCTAACGTAAGAAACATTTACCCAATATACACATGCATTGACTGTTTTTCATACAATAAAAGCCCTTTCTTCATAACTGAAATTTTGAAAATTTAACTTTAATGATTTCATTTATTACGTATAGAAAGTGTAATTTTGCAAATTTTAATTGACTTGTTATTCCTCTCAGTCTTCCTTTCAGGACAAGTGCAATTTTTATTCAAAAGATAAAATGTGACATTAACAGGATTTCCTTTTTCACTTCATTCTTGGTTAAGCAAACTATTTCTATTTACTATAATATATTTAATATAACCACCATAAAATTTTTTAAAATTTTCACCATGAAATATAAAATAATAATTGAAATATGTAGTGTTTAAAATTTATTATATTTTATTATTATTATTTTAGACAATTTCTTTGGTTAGCATTTTAATCATAAATTATTAAACTAATTCATATAGTACGGTAAAATATTACTTTAGAGCTTAGTAATTCAAGTAGACTAAACCGAAAAAAACATTTATTGTCTGACCAAAAATTAAAATGTAGTTTCTGTCTCGTTTGTCACAAAGTTTTACAACTATAATCACTAAAAATGTACCTCCCATCCACGTCTTACGAAAGTGATGTGCTCGTTTTAGATCTTCGTATTTTCAGCCCACTTGAAAGAATTAGATTTAAAAATTTTTATTTAATTTTACTATTGTCATATTTGACAATTTCATTTGTAATTATCTTCATTATAATTTATTGAATTTACTGGTTTATTACGTTGAAATATTTCTTGATAAGAGAGATACCTGACAATAGCCAAAATAGTAGCATTTTAAGGGACATAAATTTTAGAAGAAAATTAAAGAGTAGAATTTGGAAAAAAGTTTAAAGCATTCCCTTATTTTTTTAGCTTCCATGTCCTTTGTCTTATCGCATTTTAACCTAAGTAGATACTTTTAGAGTTTAGTAAAAGCTTAACAGCCAACTCTCTTTGTAAATTGTTTCTTTCGTATTAAAGAAAGAGAACCTTTTTCAGGATTTGTGAAAATTAAAAAAGGAACACATCCAGTATTCTTTTTTCTTGTCTTGGAAGTAAGATCTTTTCTATGCATGTGTTTAGGTTGTAAAGACGAGAGTTTTGTACTTTGTAATAAAATGAAGTAGATTAAA
The DNA here is from genome assembly GCF_982258835.1 of Parasteatoda tepidariorum. NCBI lineage: Eukaryota > Metazoa > Arthropoda > Arachnida > Araneae > Theridiidae > Parasteatoda > Parasteatoda tepidariorum. The sequence goes on from NC_141759.1 coordinate 43,939,697, forward strand.
AAACACTCAGTTATAACGATTTAAATAGTTTAGTTTAAATGTCGTTGGTTTGGATTAAGAAATCTTTCTATACAAGGATTTAATTTACAAGATCGAGAGTTTCGATCAGCATAGTAAAATAAGAAAATTGTGGTGTGTAACAAAACTAAATAAATTTTAAAAATAATTCGATTGTGCGTTTTCTTTGCCTTAAAATTTAAATCATTTTTATACAATCGCTTTTGTTATAAAAACGAGAGATTTGTTCTGTATTATGAAATAAGCTAGATTAAAAAACTAAACGTTTTAGACAGTCTAAACGTCTTTGTTTTGAAGTTTAAAACCTCGCTACTTAAGGGTTTAGGTTGTAAAGTGGAGGTTAGTTCCGTATTATAAAATAAGACATTTGTTTCGTGTAACAAAATAAAATAAATTATTAAAATCATTCAATAGTAAGTTTCTTTGCATAGAATTTCAAACCTTCTATGAAACTGTTTTGTGAAGCATTAAAATGTAAATTTTGTTCTGAATAGCAATATAAAATCAGACCAAAAAAAGTCATACGTTTCCCTTGTCTTGAAGTTTTAAACCTTCCTATACTAGTGTTTAGGTTGTTAAAACCGCAAGTTTTCTGCGTATAATAAACTATGAAACTGTTACTGTATAAAACTGTAAACTATAAAACTGTTTTGTGACGCATTAAAATGCAAATTTTGTTCTGAATAGCAATATAAAATCAGACAAAAAAAAGTCATACGTTTCCCTTGTATTGAAGTTTTAAACCTTCCTATGCTAGTGTTTAGGTTGTTAAAACCGCACGCTTTCTGCGAAACTGTTACTGTATAAAACTGTAAAATATAAAACTGTTTTGTGACGCATTAAAATGCAAATTTTGTTCTGAATAGCAATATAAAATCAGACAAAAAAAAGTCACACGTTTCCTTTGTATTGAAGTTTTAAACCTTCCTATGCTAGTGTTTAGGTTGTTGAAACCGCAAGTTTGCGTATAATAAGCAATGAAACTGTTACTGTATAAAACTGTAAAATATAAAACTGTTTTGTAACTGATTAAAATGCAAATTTTGTTCTGAATAGCAATATAAAATCAGACAAAAAAAAAGTCATACGTTTCCCTTGTCTTGAAGTTTTAAACCTTCCTATGCTAGTGTTTAGGTTGTTAAAACCGCAAGCTTTCTGCGTATAATAAACTATGAAACTGTTACTGTATAAAACTGTAAACTATAAAACTGTTTTGTGACGCATTAAAATGCAAATTTTGTTCTGAATAGCAATATAAAATCAGACAAAAAAAAGTCATACGTTTCCCTTGTATTGAAGTTTTAAACCTTCCTATGCTAGTGTTTAGGTTGTTAAAACCGCACGCTTTCTGCGAAACTGTTACTGTATAAAACTGTAAAATATAAAACTGTTTTGTGACGCATTAAAATGCAAATTTTGTTCTGAATAGCAATATAAAATCAGACAAAAAAAAGTCATACGTTTCCTTTGTATTGAAGTTTTAAACCTTCCTATGCTAGTGTTTAGGTTGTTGAAACCGCAAGTTTGCGTATAATAAGCAATGAAACTGTTACTGTATAAAACTGTAAAATATAAAACTGTTTTGTAACTCATTAAAATGCAAATTTTGTTCTGAATAGCAATATAAAATCAGACAAAAAAAAAGTCATACGTTTCCTTTGTATTGAAGTTTTAAACCTTCCTATGCTAGTGTTTAGGTTGTTGAAACCGCAAGTTTGCGTATAATTAGCAATGAAACTGTTACTGTATAAAACTGTAAAATATAAAACTGTTTTGTAACTCATTAAAATGCAAATTTTGTTCTGAATAGCAATATAAAATCAGACAAAAAAAAAGTCATACGTTTCCCTTGTATTGAAGTTTTAAACCTTCCTATAGTAGTGTTTAGGTTGTAAAATTCACCGTATAATGAACTATAATTTTTATTCTGAACAACCAAATTACTTAGGATAAACATTCAGTTATAAGTTCTCCTTGCTTTGGAATTCAATACGTTTTCTTACAAATGTTTAGATGTAGAGAAGAGAGTTTCGTTCTTTACACTAAAATATAACTTTTTTCTAAATAAAAATTAGAATTAGGAAAAAAAAATATTCAGTTTTACGTTTTAATTCCTTTAAAGATCACCTTAATATAATTTTACCAGGTGTCAAAGAATTGACTGAAATTTTAGAAATAATTTAAAAAATACTGATGAACGACCTTTATGTTTTTGAAAAAACTATTGAAACTGGTGTAACAGGCTTATCTATTTTCAATAGAATTTTTTTGAAAGGCTGATTTCAAAACTAAGTAATAAAATTTAAAACGATGTTTGATAATAGATATTGAATGCATGCATAATTTTAGAATATTACTGAAAGTCACGAAAACTATAACTAGCTTTTGGTGTTTTATATTGATAAAGTAATAATAAATATTATTAAATGGAATATGGTGAAAATTCGAGTGATGCGAAATATTTTGTCATTAAAGCAAAATAGCTACTTCAAAATATTTCATTTCTCAAATATAGTTTTAGGAAAAGAAATTTGAATAATGGAATAAATTTTGTGTTATAAGTTTATATCCGAGTGTTTCTTTTTTTGCCTTTAGTAATTTTTCTTATGCAAGGTCTAAATAAATGTAGGAAAAAACTGAGATTATATCGAAAATGAGGAAGGTTCTTATTTGCGCTGAAACTCTGAATGAAATTTTTTTAAATTATTACCTTTTTCTTTTCAATTCTAGATGAAAAATTTTAATAAATACAAAATTTAATATAGATACAAAATTTCATATAAATACAAAATATTCATTTAACCAAAAAGTATGAGTTAACTTGTAGTTATCTTTTTTATTTGAGTATGAAAAAATTATGAATATCCTTTATATTAACTTCAGTACATCATCAAATTTGTAAAGAGCCATGTATACTGTATTGAAAACCCTATTCGAACAATATATTTGCATTTAAATGTACCCTCACGCTTATAGCAACAGATCTAGATCCAATCTAATACTTGAAACCTTTTTATAAACTTTTTATAAACCTTGAATAAAAACAGATGTTAATGAAAAGCAATTTTCGTTTTTTATTGATATACTAATATGAATAAATGAATAATTTGGTTCAGAAAACCTAATTTTTATTTTCAAATGAATAAAATTTACTTTGCAAGCAAACTGAAAAAAATTCGTCTACCCCTCACGAAGATAAAAAAAATTAAAAATATGGTACTTAAAAATAAGTTTGAAAATAAATGAAGTAAGTAAAGTAACAAAAGTAACAGAAGTTTAAAGTAAGGTAACAGAAGAAAACAATTAGATCAATAATCTACTGAAGATAAGAATTAGGATATGTGCGTAAGTTTATTGAAGTGAAAATGAAAGTCGATTAGTTCGGAGAATTTTGAATGCATATTTTTCGTGCTATTGCCTAAAGATAGTAATTAGGATATGCGCTTAAGAGTTTGTAGTTAAAGTTGAAGACCATTATTACAGAACGTTCTGCATGTATATTTTCCGTGCATTGTGATGTCATTTGTAAATTTTTACCTGAATATATTCACTTCCGTTTATAATTTGAAGTAATAAACTTTTGGAATAATAAACACAGTGAATAATAATTTCTGTAACTTTCATAACTTTATGGGCTTTGAAACTGTAAGTTTTTTGAAATTTCAGAAAAACTGTTAAACGAATAAATTATAAAAAATTTTGCGTTTCAGAATTTTTTTTCCTTTCTTTTTAACACTAAGTTTACGGGACGCGTTATTTTGATGCATTTCGAATTTTATAAGGAAAGTTACAAAACCCGTTTGCATTTTTATTTTATCTCTTGTAATGACTTTTATCCTTTGATCGAGGTAAATATATATTGAAGTCTATTTTCTTCAAAAGCGTTGAAATATTAAAATTCTCTTTGTAGTATATCTATCTCTACAAAATTTTGAGTAAACATGCAAACACCACATCAATAATAAGGATGAATGTACCGACAATACTTCGATCCGTTATGTCAAATGAAACAAGCGATAAACAACTTTTTGCCGATAAGCAATAATAGAAAGAACAAACGCAGAATGTCAATTGATGTCAGAGTGTCAGATTTTGAAGGTTTCAGTTGCTTAGTTCGAATATTTCATAAATATATATCTCATATTTTCATTTTCTTCTTATAGTATATAATTACGTTGCTTCCTAAGTGCAGAGATGCCAACTGCTCCGGACACACCAAAATAATCGGAAAAAAAACGGTAAATAACTAAGTAAATTTCGCAAATATATAGTGGTGAATTGTATAAGTCTACGAATTATTTAGAAATAGTGGTGGATAAAAATCTACTAAATTGAATTTATTAAACCAAGAATCACAATTAATAAACTACCACTTTAAAATATACATTTGCTGTCCGGAGCAAGTTGGCATCTCTGGTGCTGTTATATGTATTCGTTCATGCGTCAAATTGAGGCGTGCTCGTAGAGATAGGTATATAAGAGACGTCCGTAAACCTATAGTGTTAATAAGCACGTAATGGTAAAGTAAATATTGAATGGAAAGCTAAAAAGGAACACAAAATGGGACATGCTGATGCAAATATATGCATAACTAATTATAAAATTTGGTTTTCAATAAGGGTTTAGGTACATACAATAGATACTTGTAATAATTTGTATAATATTTGTGCATACAATAGATATTTATAATAATTTGTATTTGTATATAATTAATATAATTTGTGATTGGAAAAGCTTATGTTCTGATTTTCTAACGAAATTGTAATCTTTTTGAGCAGAAACTACAAATACACTATTGTTTCATTCAAATTGCATTATTATTCAGTGCAATATATTTAAACAATGCATCTCTTTTTAAACGAAAGATTTTGTTTTAAATTATAAGTTTTTTTTCAATAGAAAAGCTTTTAATTTTTATGATGTATTGACAACTTAAGTAGTTTTCCATCACTAACTTCTAAAAATAAAATGCCAGAAAATAATAAGTTGAAAGAGGAATAAAAATGTTATTACTGCGTGGAACATTCTCATTCTCAAAGATGGAAATAAAATTTTACGACCTAGTAAAAATGAACAAGAAATTCAAATTCATCATAGACGTAAAATTGTTATTCTTTCCAAAATATCGCATTTCTCGTAAGAGTAAATGGAATATTAATTTTTTATTTTCTTTCAGAATTGATATTTCTTTGAAATTCTTGGCTGGAAAAGTATTAAGTGGGATTATTTTGTTCGTCAAAGAAAAGCGCCAATAACAGGTATTAAAAAGAGCAGTGATTTATAACGTGTAACAAGAACGGCTCAGCAATTTCTGGAAGAGATTTTATATAGGGTGTAACTACTCCATAAAAGTATCTAATGTTCCTGTTTTATGATACTCGTTTAAGGGACGTATCGGGGATTATCGAAGAGTATCTGTATTGCGAGTGAAGGAAATTATAGCTAATGTAAATCAGTAATAAGAAATATTCAGTCTATAAAATTCGAACATATTATCTAGTTTGGCAACTAATAAAGCTGCTAAACTAGATAATGTCTCATAAATATATTCGAGAGATTGATTTAATTTTTGCTGTTCAATGAATTAAGATTTAATCACCTTCGAAAATACTGTAGCTAAGACTCATTGACAAAAATAAGAAGAGGTTTCGTATTCTAAGACTTAACGCAGAAAGAATTAAATTGTTTTTTTTTAAAACTTATAACTAGGAAACTTAACTAGGAACTAAGATAGTTAGCAGTACTGCTGATGATCTGGAAAAGTTCAAGTAAGAACAATTTGTTATAATTCCTTTCTTTTTTAGAAGATGTAAGTTATCATTGGTCACCATTAACTTATTAAAAATCATAACAGGTGTAGTTATTTGGACTTGGACATTTAATTGGGTGTCTGAGGCCGTGAAGCATCCTTTTATGATTCATGACGTATAATTATGACGTTGAAAAATATGCTTTATAGCAAATGGTGTCAGACAAAAAAATACAATACACCCGATGACTTAAATAAAATAGTACGAATTTCACAAATTTGCAAAATTGAGGGATAACATTTGATCTAGCATGTTAATAAAGTGAGAAAAAATCTATACATATTTACTATGAGTGATTAATAAAGTAGTTGGAATATTTACAAACAATATTGGGATAGTACAAATGCGACGACTTTTCCGTTTAACTCAGATGGGACACATATGTCGCTTTTATGTATTTTCTTTCTCAAGCTCGAATTACAAGCAAAAATATATTTTGAGCATTCTTAATTAAAAAAAAACAGTCTAATAGTGGCTAAAAAAATCTGTTAGATTATCGGAATTATATTTGTATTATAACATAAAATCCAAAAATAAGTAGAGGGAAATTTTTTTTTCTATTCATGTTCAAAAATTTATCAATATAATTAATTTTTTAAATAGAGAAATTTTATTGATGTGTAACTGTTTCGCTTAAATTTAAATAGCTGCAAATAAGTGAAAATATGAAAAATTAATTTTTAGAAGTAAGCCGCGTATGGAAAATTTTACTTTTAACACAGAATAAAGAAACACCTGTGTTTCATGCTATATTTCATAACCATAAATTATTAAAATGCTATATGTAATATTTTTCACTTACTTTGACCTGAATTAATACGAAGTAATGAAAAAAAAAGAATGAAAAATATGTTTAATAAAAATTCGGAGTCAACAGGAATAAATTGTGCGATTATAGGAACAAATGATTAAAATTGATATGATAATAGCAAGACGTACAAAAATAAACTTGCGTATAAAAGGTACGAAAATAATGATTTGTGGAATGTCAAAAATAGAGAATCTAAGAAGTGTAGGAATCAAAATACACACAAATTATTTTGATATGAAGCATTATAAATTTTGGAACAATTTAAAAATGCTCAAATTTGTATGGATGAAGATTCATTTAACTCTCCTTTTGTGCTAAGAGACACTGCAATCTGCTATATTAATAATCTTAACCATTCAAATTTTAATTCATTATTCCGAAAATTAATCTTTTTTTTTCAAAGAAATCAATTTTCGAGAGGCGCGTTATTTCATTTTGGAAAAAACCAAAGTTCTTGAATCGTTTGTATTTAACACTTTTAGACAGCAATAACATTAACAAAACAATACCATTATTAATCATTCAAGTAAAGAAAAATCTATTTTCATACAAACGTCACGTCGTTTATAAACGCCACTGCAAATCGTGAAAGCAATTTTAACCATTTAATGTCACATTCATCATTCCGAAACTTATCTGGTTCCTTTATTGAAATCAATTTCCCAGCGTCGCATTTTTCGATTTTAGAAAAATTAAAAGTCTCACCCAAGAGAGATTATTCCTTTGCACGAAATTTAAAACCCCAAATCTTATCGATCTTAACTTTGCCACTTCAGCTTACTGAAGATGACAGTACCCTGAAATATCTCCTCATCGCAGCAATAAAAGTAACTCCTTTTCACTTGGCTGAGTGCGATGCCACGCAGTCATGAATGATTCATATGCATTTGGTGACAGATGGCGGTTTGATATGGAAAGAGATAAGATTCAATTCTCGCCAAGGAATAGAATAAATTACCTGTCTGTGCGCATAGACCACTGATCCGAGGAGTTTCCATGTACCTCCTCTGCGATCCATCCGAACCATTCGAAGGATCTGGAAGAAACGTAGACCCCTTAAGGCTGATGTGGCGAACACTTGACCACTGCTCCCTACTGATAGCACCACAACAGAGGCCACAATAACTACAACATCTGAAGAAAAAGAAAGGTTTATAATGCATTGCAATACACATACATTAAAATTTGAATTGAAATAACTAAATAGTAAGTTCAATTCATTAGTGGACATGTAGTTATTAAGAATTAATATTTCGTATATTGGTTGCATAATCAAACACAGAAAACTTCCAGAATGTAAATGCCTCTGCAGATTATTTTTCAACTGAGTTTTCCTTTTATTTTTTAAAAAAAGAATTGTAACAAAGGGAGAAATTGTGGAGCCTTCTTTTTAAAACATCTCTAATTTTCTACTAAATAAAAATTAAAAACCGAAATTGAGAAAACTTCGCACTGAACAAAACGTACATATTTTTTTTATTGCAGGCTTGAATGTGGATTTATTCTACTTTTTTTTAAGAATCATTGTTTAAAATTTACCTTAAATTTAAACAACATAAAGATTTTATGCGTAACTTTTACGAAGTTTATGTTTGAAAATTATGCAGCACGTATGTCAGACTAAGTCGAATTTTCAAAAGAAAGATTTTCAGACTGACGGCGTTATTGTATATACAGACATATTAGGATTTATAAAGATAGAGCTGCAGCTACATTCCGTTCTGCTTCCGGGATAGTACATAAATCAAGGGGCCGGAATAGCCTGGTTGTTTGGACGTTGGGGTCGTGTTCGTGAGAACGGGAATCCCACCGGTCGTAGAATCTTCTTGTATTAAATGGTGACTGGTGCACGTTAAATTTGTCAGGGTCACAAAGTCCTCATAACAAACCAATTTCTCTGTGGGTAATGAATTGGAAATTGATAGTTCTCTGGTTCAGGTCAAAATTATGATCTGTGGACGACTGAATGGAGTTTGATGGGGTCCTCACTGTAAAACGGACTGTGACATGTGTGTTGCTGAAGTCGTATTCTTGGTCATAGATGGCGCTACTGAAGAAACGAAAAACACACCCTCTGTCTTAAAATTCGTTTGATATCAAGCAACTTGATGGTATTGGTAAGTGGCATAAGTAACACCAACATAAATTTAGTAGTTTTCTTATCCAGAATAAAATAAAGAGTGATTGATAATTTATAATTAGACATAGTAAACTCTTCGTACAAGGCAAGCAACTTTTAAGTTTCTTGTAAAATTTTTTATAGAATGTTGGACAATTGAAAACTAAAGCTTAATCATAATTTTTAAGAATTTTGTCTCCTCACTAGAGAGCTGGAACAAAATGGCGTTTTATATAACTCTTTGAGTCATTTACATGTAGTGGTGTGGAAAATAACTTTAAACAAAAACAATTTACAATTGTAATTTAAAAAACAGAGGATCATGCATTAAAACAGTAACTCGGCTACCAGTAGAAGGAATTTTCCCCAAAAGCGAAAGCTACATAACTTAGGCTTTCACTTTTCAACTTCAAATATTACGACTACGAAAAAAGTCACTGATGTGCTCTCTATTTTTTTTTATAAACAATGTCAGTAACGGAATGCAATCATCCTCAATAAACTAAAAAATACGCTAGAAAAAGTTGCTAACTTTAATTTCTAATAACGGATTTTTTTTATTTTTATTAATAACCACTTTTTACATTTTTTGTCACCTGTGGCATCCATGCTAGATACAGTTGGTAAAAAAAGTATTGGCACATCAATATAGTTTCAAATATTTACGCAACGAAAAGTTCTAACTTTACCAATTAAACTATATTACACTCAATTTTCAAATGAAAACTAAATCACAAAATATAAAATTCCCGTCATTGTTAACAAAATATTTCCATAGAAAAAACGCATTTTATTTTGCAAAAAAAATATTGGCACACTCGAATTGCATTACTACCACTACAGATAAGAAGAATAAAACTTTATATTCACTTACTGAAACCGATTCATAACTTGTACTAAGACTAGAGTATTAAGTTACGTTCAGTGTTATTTTGAATTTCTCTATTCATTAAGTATGAGTCCGAAGAAGTGTGAAATTCCAGGCTCCACTCGAGAAAAGATAATATGTCTCCGTGAATTAGGAAAAAGTTATCGGGATATTGGAAAAAAGTTAAAATTGAGCTTTTCAACAGTTCGTTCCATTATTAAAAAAGTGGAAGAAACAGGATCCACGAAAAATAAACCCCGATCTGGTCGCCCAGTCAAAGTAAATGACAGGGAAAGGAGGCATGTTGTTAAAATGGCCCTAAGAAATCCAACTCAAAGTGCTCGAAATTTGGCCAACGACTTTGCGTCAACTTCTGGCAAGTCAGTGACGCCACAAACTATTAGAAATGTTCTCCATATGAGTGGTCTTCGGGGTAGGAGGCCAAGGAAGAAACCTTTTATTAGCGAGGTTAATAGGAAAAAGAGACTTGAATTTGCTCTGACCTATCGAAGTATGCCAATGGAGTTTTGGAAGCAAGTTATTTTTTCTGATGAGAGTAAGTTTGAAATATTTCGGCCAAAAAGCATTTTAACTGTTTGGAGGAAAAAAGGTACTGCTCTTGATCAGAAAAACATCTTGTCAACAATTAAGCATGGTGGGGGAAATGTGATGGTTTGGGGCTGTATGGCGCATAATGGGGTTGGAAATTTGGAAGTTATTAATGATAGGATGACAGCTTTATCGTATATAGAGGTTTTGCGCCGTAACTTGAAAAGCAGTGCTAGAAAATTAGGCCTCCAAGACACCTATATATTCCAGCAAGATAATGATCCTAAACATTCCGCGAATGTAACAAGGGAATGGTTGCTTTATAATGCACCAAGAAGGCTACGCACTCCCCCCCAATCTCCTGATCTGAACCCGATCGAACATCTTTGGCACCATCTAGATCAAGAAGTAAGGAATAACCACATTACGGGAAGAGATTCTTTAGAGTCTACATTGATTCATTCCTGGAATAATATTTCCTCAGATATTACTAAAAAGTTAGTAGAATCTATGCCACGAAGATTAGAAGCAGTCATTAAGGCCAATGGATTGCATACAAGATATTAAAAAGAAAATCACTGATAATGAAAAATGTTTTTATTTGTTTCACTAAGTGTGCTAATACTTTTTTTGCAAAAATATAATAATGTTTTTTTGTTTCAAATTCTGTAAAAGCAAGTGTGCTTTTTATTTTCACTTACTTTTGTTTTTACTATAATAAAGGTAAAGAAAATCCTAGTTTGGATTAGTTTGGTTATTTTATCTTGCAAGAATTTTAAATTAGCTTAGTGTGCTAATACTTTTTTTGTCAACTGTAAGTAGTTGCCTCGAATGTCATCGAACTCTTATTTGATTTCAAATTTAAATTAAAGCTATTTGTATCAGCCTGATATTTATATGTCAAAAAATCAGACAAAAATTATGATTGGTCTGTCCATTTTTGTTAAAAAAATATATGACATGGTAAGATCCAATTTTTTTGCATAAAGATTCAGATTTCTATCGTTGTCCTCAATTTAAAATGAATGAATGTCATAAAGGTCATGCTTAACAGTAAAATATTTCTTTATCTCTAATTCAAAGATATTTTCCTGTCTTATTTATATATCATCCATTCTAACTATTCTCAGCTACATTTACTTTTTAGAATTTGAATATTACTCAAAAGTAAAGACTTAAAGTTAAAAGTTCTATATTTTAAAGTAATCCTCTCTATATTTTAAAGTAATCCTTTATTATATTTTAAGTAAAGTGTTTCTACATTTTAAAGTAATCCTTTGCTATTCTCTTATTATGCTGTATTTCATGATAACGTATTTAAATGTTATAATTTACAACAACTTATTAATTGTTTTGAAATAGATATGTTTTCATAAATCAGTAGTTGATGTCTTGTAAATGTGTCTTGTCATGTCTTGTTAAAGAGCAAACTTCTTGTATCCCATCTGGTGCATTTTATGATTAAGAGGATGGTACAGGCACTGCCCCGCGTTCTTCGGAATCGGATCGAATAACCTACTAATTCCTCCTTCTTTTGTTATCACTAATAGTTAAAATAGTAAACTAATAGTTATAATCGAATTATTTAACTATTCCTAATAAACATTGTACATTTTTTCTTGAATTTTGTTCCAAATATCTCGTATAGAAGTTAACTTTAAAGGCTGTAGTCATGACTTTGCAAGTGAGTAGGCCTTTTTATCATTTGTAGCATTATATGTTTGAGAGCAAAGCACCCGTACGAAATTTATGGACCTTTGTTATCAGACAGCGATGACTTCAACAGAGATTACACTGTAATCCCTGGGCGTTGGTGAACAAAGTGAACAGGCAGTGAAACCTCCAAGTGTTTTCTAGTTATTATTCATTTCATCATTACGTTTCTTCTTTCTCACATATGCTTAAGTACAATTAAAATGTTTGAGCCACGATGGCTCAGGGGATAGAGTTTTCACCTTCCACTTAGGCGACCCGGTTTCGAATCCCAGTAATGACTTGTCGATACGGATCCGCACCTGGCTTGCACCGACAACAGTGCTGACGTGATATATGCTAAGTGGTAGACGGAACATGGGTTAGAGTCCTCTTTCCGTCAGGCTTACAATGGGGGGTTCTCGTTGTCTTCCTCTCCATGTAACGCAAATGCGAGTTAGTTCCATCAAAAAGTCCTCCACGAAGGCCAATACCTGATTCAAGAGTTCCTTTGTCTTCTGCAATGGGTTCAAAATTATAAGGCTACGGAGTTGAACATCATTATTCATAAACCCAAAATTGGGTCTGCTGTTCAACGACGGTTAATAAAATAAAAAAAAATTACAATGTTTGGTTCCAGATTTTTTGAATTAAATGCTCGTCTGCTAATTTTCCACTGTTATTATATCTTGACTAACCAGATTGTGATTAATGGACGCATGTTCTACACATTTACACTTACATTGAATCAGGCTGTTTTAATAACTTATTAAAGGTTTTTTTAAAAATGGAAATTGTTTTAGTAAAACAAAACAGAACAAAACAAACAAAAATAAAATAATGCATTTTTACTAACACAATTTAAACTAAAATTTTATATATATTGAAAATCTCCGAACAAACGATTTTGTCCAGAAGAACAGCGAATAAACATGATTGAATTCATTTAAAAATATTTAAAAAAAATTACTTATTTCTGGTATTTTTTTAAATTTAAACTCTGTATATCTGAACATTATTTCGTGATAATCTTCCTAAGCCAGAATTGCTAACAAATACTTACAGGATTTTCATTGACTCGCTGAAGAATGGTTCAGAGTTAATCAATTGAACATCTGCTAATGACAGCAGTTTTCAGTCTTTCGGAATTGAATCCCTATTTAATTTTGTGCTGAAAATGGGAATAAATTTGCGGTGGAAATGTTTGTTTGCCTCTGCGAAACACCGTAATTACGTGAAATTTTTAATGGCATTCTACTAGCCGAATATTTCACGAATAGTTCTTTAATCAACATTCGTTTGAATTAAAATGTAATAAAGACAAAAAAAAAATTAAATAATTGAAGGTTTCCTATTAGTTTTTTAAACCAGAATAATTTGAACAATGTCATGTTTTTGTCTTATTTTTTATAGGTTTCGGATATATACACGAAGCTAAGCTCACCCCTCCCTTAAGAGGGGTATTCATACATTTGTTCAGGAAAGACCATTATCATCACCCAAAAGCTAATGTAATGGAGAAAAGATACTTATACGTCTCGGTGAAATGTAAAAAAATCACCATATTATTATATACCTGATTCATTAATTTCACGTAAAAATTGCATTTACCATCAAGCTATTTAATTATGCTGCTATATGCCCTTTAGTTTTGAGCAAGATTTCGTGGTGTTTCTCAGGACTGATTTATTGATTATTTATTTTGTTTTTATTCACCCCTTGCCAAAAGCAGGTATTCAGGTAGTAAATAATAAAGAATAATAGAATAGATGATAGCTTGTTTGCGATAAATGAATAGTAGCTTGGTTGCAATAATAGTAATATCCAAATCTCTGCTAGTTGTGATTATAATTGTTGCTTGACCTTTTTAAGATAAGGTATAAAAATTGATACAAAAAAAACTAATTTAAAACGTGAAATTCTAACAAAAAAAGTATAAATCAATCAACTATCTTTCTTTTGATGCTGATTTTTTGACTATCTATATATTTGTTTATTTATTGTAAAATATACATATACAAGTTTGTGTGCTCAATACAAAATACGGCAAATAAGCCCTAATTATGTTGAAGACAGATGGCATTATCTATTTGTTCATATTTTTCTACAATCATACATTTGTTCATACATCCATACATTGTTTCATTATACATATGAAGGTTTGTGCGCTCAATGCAAAGTTGAGGGACAAATGGTATGTTAAAGGACATCTAATTGTTCATGCATTCATATGCTAGTTTGTAAACTCAATACAAAGTAGAAGGACACACGACATGTTGAAGGATAGATAGCCCAATTTATTTGTTCATTAATTCGAACATTTGTTCTTGCATTCAAACATTGTTTCATTATACATATGCAGGTTTGTGTTCTCAATAAAAAGTATGGCTAATAAGCTCTAATCATGTTGAAGGACAGAAGACACTATTTATTTGTTCCCATACATATGTAGGTTTATGTGCCTATTGCAGAATACGGATAATAAGCCATGATCATGTTGAAAGAAAAAAGGCACTATCTATTCGTTCACATACAAGTTTGCAAGTTTGTGTGCTCATTACAAATTTGATGGGATTAACCTCTGTCAAATAGAAGAACAAATAACTTGAAATAGGGTAAGACAGCACCAAAATATATTTAGGTTTAGGGTTGAATCAGAACTTGCTACGCCCATGGTTTAGAGAGTTTAGTGGAATGTTAGAACCCTTAGGCCATGGAGGAATTCACTTATATACTTTTACATGTCAGAGTGATGTCATCGATATGTAAAGGTTCTGTACCATGGTGGTCTGATTGCCTATAAGGCATTTGATTTCAAGACAATAATTGAATAATTGGATTTCTACACAAAACCACTTCTGATAAAATCGTGAATTAGACAAAACAGCAAATGTTTAAATTGCTCAGCATATTTTGGTTATCGACTTGTTAATGTCACCAGGATAAGCTAAGAGGAGGTAAATTCTCTTCTTCATGGACACTTCTTGTGTCTAGCCCCTGATTGAAGCGGTGAATTAAGTAACTGCTGCACCCGTGCGCATGCGCAGAAATGTTTCCGTTTAAAAACGTGTATCAAATATCAGGCCATGGCCATTATTGCTTAAATATTAGTGTGAGGAATACCGGGCAAGCATATAAATCTATTCTAAAATTTGCCCGGAAACCATCAAATCAAAATATATCTAACTAACTTGCAAAAAGATATCAAGAAAGATAACAAAGGATACAGTCAGGAAAGAGTCTGGAATCGAGCCCGCTACCACTATTCGCTTAGCTTGATAATCGGATAATAGCCTATTTCTTTGGAGTCTCCGTTTATTTTATTTAAATTCTATTACGAAAATGTGTTATCTTAAATCATTTGGATCCAAGACCAACAAACTTCTCCAACTGAAACATGATTCTGTCTTAATTTTTCGCGCAATTAATTTTCCCGAGAAATGCCTAACATGATTTTGGAATGTTTGTTGCAGCAAATAATTGTTTTAATAATTATTCAATATCAGCCCGGTTATCAGTTTACATAACTTCAAGTTCTTTAGCCTGAAGCGATTTGTTCATAATGCTGCAAAGAAATCTGACATTTTCCTTTTCCGCTACAGAGAATAAGAATTAAATTACCGTTTTGGAAATTGCGATTAATATCTCCTTCCATTGATCGGATATCCCCCAGAAACGCCAAATCTTAATAATTTTCCGTTATGAATCTAATGATTGTAATGAGAAAGTATCACAGCGCTAATCGAACACGAAATCATTTTCCTTTTGGATTGAGAGCAAGCATTTTAATCAGAGTTATTAGGGTTAGTGATGGATAAAGTTTCGATACATTAAAAAGAAATTTTTCGCTCGATAAATACGAAATAGTTAATGACATGAAATTTAAATTAAATGGTTTTAAGTTATTAATAAATAGTTTGCTGCGATAATAGATTTTATAACCGTCGTTGAACAGCCGACCCAATTTCATGGGTTTACGACTACTTACGTTCAACTCCGTAGCCTTGTAATTTTGAACCAATCCAGAAGACAAGGAAACTCCTGGATCAGTACCCCCAGAGGTCTTGATTTGTTGTGGGAACATGGAGGACTTTGAGACTCGACAGATTTAACGTGCATCAGTCACCATTTACTACACGGGGAGTCCTCGGCCGGTGACGATCGAACCCACGACCTCTTGGATATGGGCCCAGCGCCCTGGAAACGGAAATATTCATTAGCGTAACGCATACTATTATACTAAAATTGATGATTTTTACCGATAATATTTTTAATGGCAAACAACAATACTATACAATCCAGCTTACACTGATCACAGTGATGACGTAAACCCTCAGTGGTAGACGGGTCATGTGTTAGAGTCCCCTTGCCATCGGGTTAACTATGGGAGATCTTCGTGGTTTTTCTCTCCATGTAACGCAAATGTGGGTTAGTTTAATCAAAAAAGATCCTCTACAAAGGCAAATTTCTTCGACTTGTCTACTGGATTGGGTTCAAAATTACAAGGCTACGGAGTTGAACATTTGTAGTCGTAAACCCAAAAATTGGATCGGCAGTTCAACGTCGATAATAAAATAAAATAAAATAAAATGACGAACAGAGCCAAAAGAACTATAATAAAGTATATTTAGTTAACATATTCCATCCACCATAGATAGATTAAATGTTATTTCATACATAGTAATGTTTTAATAAAAAATTCAGACATGAAAAATTCGATTGTTAAATTCGTGCTATTATCTTTCAAAATATGAGGCAAAAGTTTGTGTAAGTAGTTTTGAGTCTCGTTTATTCGAACAATATTTCAGCCTAAATAATTCATGATATTCTATTAGGTCTCACAGTTAACTGATCGTTAAGTCACAGTTCCCAGCAGATCACCGAAGTCAAGCATTGCTGTCAGCAGTCAGTGAGAGGGTTGGTGACTACTTTGATCAGGCTGGGATGGGACTGAGAGTGTGCAGTATCGGTTTCGTTGAGCTGTTAAACCACAATGTGCACGTTAATCTTCGGGCTATCAAAGCGGGATGCTATTGCCTCCACAGAAAATCGAAATTGTGATAGAATATGTCTTCGGATCATCCTTAAGGATGTTTTCCACGCCGCCGCCACTACGTCATTGGGCTGCTCTAGTGTGACGTAAATAAACTACTACTATTACAACTACTATTTCATTTTTTTTGCCTATTATTGCTCTGAAGCTTTTGTTAGAATTGTGACAGTTCAGGCTTGAAAATAATTTTATATTGTCTAATTTAAAATGACAAAATCCAAAACTTCAAAGAGATCGGTCACACAGTCAAGAGTGACAGAGTCTTGTCTTGACTTGTTACTGCGTGGTAACGAGTCAAGAGTGATTGAGTCTTGTCTTGACTTCTTACTGCGTGGTAACAAGTCCAGAGTGACACATAATGGCCATGGGCAGCGATGGTGACTGAAAAAGTTTAATCAAGGCAGTATTTAATATAACAATAATTTAATTATTTATTCTTAGATGTAAAATCAAACTACAATGTGAAAAAAATGTTCACATCTCATAAATAATTATGAGCTACCTTCTTTTCTTATAGATGATTTTTGTAAGAAGATCACTTTTTTGTGGCTTACAAATTTTGCAACAACTTTTTAGTTTATTTCCGGCTGTAGTCACTCTTCATTAACAACCGAAAGTAATGCATGTGAGAAAAGGGAAATTTACTTGTATTATCTATCACTTTAGCTTTGACAAGGCACTGTGATTGATTTCAGATTAAAATGTAAGCCTTTATATAATTAAAATATTAGGATTGACAAAATGACTTGTTTCTGCGAAATGAATTGTAATATTCATACACTATTTTCTTTGTTGAAACCGAAAAGAACCGTTTGTTTAAAAGGTCGTTAAGCATCAATCGGTAACATTTCAAATGTTCTTTAAACAAACAGAACACTTAAGTTAGATTTATAGTATTTTTTTTCATTTGCTTTTTAAATCATAAACTTAACTGATTAAATCTATTTCAGTGAAAAATATAATATGTACATACAAACGGGAAAAAAAAAATACTTCTTTTTAATTCAGCAATTATGGGAAAAATAAATGCTGCATACTTTTACTTATTTTAACTCAATCTCTTTCAGTTTGAAATAAAACTAAGCACTGATAATTTGACAGAACCGCTGTTAATTAGTTTAATGGAAAATAAGTATGCCCTGCATAAAACATAAGACCAAAAGCAAAATGCAATTCAATTAGTTTCTCGGAAATCGATTAATAACTGTAAATGCTGTTAAAAGATTACCACTGTGCTTTTAATGTTCTGTAATTTAGTTCCTAATAACTTTGCTCTCTAGTTTTTTAGAGGTTCTTGTTACTATGATAATGTTTTATTTTGTTTTAGAAACGTAACTTTTTAGTCTGCGTGTTTTCAGTTAATTCTTTATACATATTCTATAATTAAGTTAATTTAAGGATTTCTTTGAAAAGGTACCTCTATTAAATTAATAGTTCTCTTTTATTTATTTCTATTTTGAGATCTATTTGAATGCTTTTTTCTTCATTCTTTTTGTCGTTACAATAATTTTGTTCCCTATTAAATGGAAAACCACGGTGATTTTTCTGATTAAATTTCTATTTTTTCTATGAAATTTTATTTTTCCATTAGTATTAGAAACATAGATTCATTTACAAGTTAAATATACTCCTTTTTACTGCAGAGTAAAAAAAAAAGATGTTATGCAATCATTACTAAATCTAAGAGAGATATACCGGCACAATTTGATGTTGTTTCGAATGACACTTGGGCAAACAAAGCTCGTCAGCCATTGGTCTTTTGCAAATAACCCTTTTCAAGGCCGTGGTAAGTATACTTACCACCACGTTTTACCGCTTTTAATTTAGGTTTCCATTTTTCAATAACTTCAGCTTTCTTGAAGTGAGTTTTTACTTTTTACTCGTTACTTTTTTTAAAAATACTTGTACTTTTACTCGTTACTTTTTAAAAATAACGTTGCCATATATGGATATAGGTCACTACTCTAAACAAAGTCTTTTTAGCTAACATAAGTAAATTAAATCCATCGACCAATTTTATGGAATTAGCTTCTGTTAATATGGAAGTATGCTACAATAATGTTTTATATCAAATGTAAATCAGCCATAAATACTACTTCCATGTCGCTATAGTGTACTCTTTAGTTTTCTCACTCTTGTTTGCTTATGGTAGTAATTTTAAACGTCTCACGATGTTATTAATATGAAAAAAAAACTAAAAAATACCCTCCAATGTCCGTTACTGGGAAAAAAGGGATAAATGAACATGAAAAATTTCAGAACAATTCATGAGTGATATTTAAGTAAATACACAACATTTGTGTGTTATTTTATATTGTTTTGACAATTTTTAAAAGTTCAGTAATTTTTTTAAATTTTGTACTTCTTGTAAAATTTTACAGTTGTTGCAGAAAGTAAAAATATTGCAGAAAAACTTCGAAAAAATTCACAAGTAATATTTCATTCAACGTGCAACTTTTGATCAGTAATTTTAAAAATTTACAGAAACTTGCTGTTTTTTTTAACTTGCTGTTGAAAAATTTCAAAATTTTAAATCTTTTGTGGGGAATGAAGATGATGCATAAAAAGTTCATGCTTCACTTCAAGGGTTACAGTTAAAACAGTTTCAATTGGAACATAGTTTAATTTTATGTTCCATTTCTTTAAAAAAATGATAGAGAGGTTGCAAGGATTTTCTTCATAACCGTCGCTGAACAGACGACCCAATTTTGAGTTTTCGACTTTCGATGTTCAACTCCGTAGCCTTGTAATTTTGAACCCAATCCAGAAGACAAGGGAACTCCTGCGTCAAGTATTGTGAGAAATTTGCTTTCGTGCAGGACTTTTTGATGGAAATCCGCATTTGCGCTGCATGGAGAGGAAAACGACGGAACCATCCCACGGTTTGCCTGACGGTAAGGGAACTTTCACCCATGATTTGTCTACCACTGAAGATATTTTACTTCAGCGCTGTGATCGGTGCAAGCCGGGTGAGGAGTTCGTATCGAACAGTCATCGCTGGGATATAAACCCGGTTGACCTCATTGGAACACGAACTCTCTAACCCCGGAGTCAACACTGCTCAGGTTACAAGGATTGATAAAAATAATGGAAACTCTTTTAATTTCTATGTGAAAAAAAATTTTTTTTTTTTAGCAATAAATTTTTTGGAAGATTTTATATAGCAAAACTGTTGAGCTAATCATGCTCCGATCTTTCAGAAATGGTGTTCTTTTTAACCACGCGACATTTGCATCGACAAAATGAGAAAAGGAAGTTTAAAAGCTCCTTCCTTCTTTAATACCACTATAATTCTAAAAGCATTCTTATGTAAATGTAACAGTCCTTCATAACGGTTTCAAAATTGCTGGTATTTAATTTAGAAAGAAGTTCTTAACTTCTTACGCTTCCTACGATTATTTTGGATGATTAAAATTTTGCAAGGCTAAAAGCTTCAAGCATTGATGTTTCAAATTCTGCCAACACTTTTGACATGTAATAACTTCCAAAACACTTGCTACTGAAAGAGAAAAAAATGTTCTCATGGAGTTAGTATAGACGTGTTTCTATCATTTTGATTAACTCTTGTATTTGCTAATCGGAAATGTTTGATCGACGATGTGGAGCTGACCAGTGGATAGTTCGCAACCTGTAAGATAGTGAGTCTTAAAATAATATGATAAGAGTAGTGAGTCTGTAAGAAAAGAGTCCTATAAGATAGTGGTTTTGGTATTAACCGGTTAACGCCCAGTGTCATATATTTAGGACAGTTCCTTTTTTCAAAGACATTCATTGTGGTGGGAAACTTTTTTCAGCATTTTCATTTATCTGGGTGAATTAAAAGATTCTCAGATACCACAATGATTTAGTTATTTCTTATTCGATATAGAATTATAAGGAGCAAGTACTTTTTCATCTATCAAAGACTCTTTGAGTGCCCTAACAGTAACCACTTTTTGTATCATTTCAATTTATAAATTCGGGACGAAACGGGTTAAGATAGAATGCCAAAGAAGTAGTATTAAGATATACTACGATCAACAAAAATCTATAAACGTTATACATAAATAGTTTACCTATAATGCAAAAAGGACTTCGTAAATATCTAAATCTTCCAATCCATCCCTGATACCTGGATCTGCAACCTGCAGACCAAAGTCTTAGGAAGAATTCCATAGTGAACCAAACGACCATCACAATTTCCTGAAAACAAAATCATTATTTTAATGTCAAACGTTCACAAAAAAGAAATTTATAAAAACGTTCCAAGAAATTTATGTAATACGACAGTTTTATAAAAATCATGTTCATAAAATTTATTAACATGTTGAATGCCACGGGGGTCACCGGTGACAGGCGAAGCCAAGATTATTATTTTTTTTTCCAATGGCAGGCACTGAATTTGTATCTTTTTGCCTATACTATGCCAGAATTGTTGCTCATTTCGTGTTACCCAGTGGGCACCTGTGAACCAAAGTCACGGAGGCGAGCAACATTGCCCACGCCACACTGCCACAAACCCGTTTATAGGGTGGGCCACATTCACACATCATACACACACAACAGAGGACAGCACAAAGAGAGAGAGAGAGAGAGAGAGAGAAACATCCATGCCCAGAACGGGATTCGAACCCGCAGCCTATGGCTTCGCAGTCAGGCACGCTAACTGCTCGGCCACCTGGCCGGCTGCCAAGATTATTAGAAACACATAATTCGAGTAAATTTTTCATTTTTTTAAAATTTTATTATCGTTACAAAAATAATGGAATATAGAACACACAAAATAGTTTTATTTATATACACAGAGATGCCAACTTGCTCCGGATAGCGAATAAATATTTTCAAGTGGTAGTTTATTAATTGTGATTCTTGGTTTAATAAATTCAATTTATTAGATTTTTATCCACCACTATTTCTAAACAATTCGTAGACTTATATAATTCGCCACTTCTTTCACACATGTTAAGCTACTGAAGAAATTAAACCAATGCCAAAACAAGATCCTTAGAAAAATAACATGTGCAAGATGGTTCATCCGGAATACCAATATACATGCAGACCTCAAAATACCAACTCTATCACAGCATATATACAAGCTAAACGCAGATTTTTTCGATAAAGCCATAGAATGTAAAACAGCAAATTTTAATGAAATCTTTAAATTTGAAAATTATATCAAAGATAAAAACTACAGACCAATAGCTGCACATTTCACCTCCGACGCCTCATATCATAACTATCAAAACAAATAATTTCATCAACCTTTCTGAAAATAACGTTTACTCATGCTGATACAATTCTGAACAACTCCAAAATCAAACAAACACAGTTAAGAGCAAGCTGCTCAATTTATTTTTGATTCCTTTTTAGTTATTCAAGTAAAGAGCTTGAAACACTCATAAAAGCAACTCCATTGCCTGCTTACCTCATTGCTCAACCAAAACTGTTCAAAAATTCCAGATGAATGGGATGGGGGTAGCTTCGCGGCCCAGGTGCCCAATAAAATCTAAACACTAGGACTAGGACTCACACATGTTAAGCTAAACCTTTTAAGAACGAACAAAATCTGACTAATTTGCAAATTTAGTTTGTAGTTATTTACCGTTTGGCAAGACGGGCAAGTCATGCACAATTAGCGTGGCATTCAATGTGTTAAGTAGCATCATTACTATTTCATTTATTTTCCATTTTCCTGTTAGTCATAATAATAACTCAATAGCATTCGAGAATGAGTGAAACTCGTCATGCAATTGTTTTGAATAAATAAAAAAAAGGTGGCAAAAGTACATTGCTGTCATTTTATTTCAATAAGAGATATTACATTGATAATTATCCCTTCGTAGAAATGAAAGTGTAGGTAGGTATCAAATTTGATTTTTTTAACTAATCGTCTGTATAAAAAACCTTCATCTTTAACCAAAAGTTTAATATTCGTTTTAAATTAGCTGTTTCCGGTATTTAAATAAATTTGATATTAAGGAAATAGGGATGCTGACTTGCTCCACTTTGTCAAAAAATATTTTCTAATCTTAACGAAATTCAAGTTATTTTTAATTTTAAATAATTTTTCAACCACAACGCACCAAAATTTAAAATATCATATGAAATGCAACTTGATAGCAGTGATCGCGTGGTGACATTTTTAAAAAGTAGGCGTAATTATCCTTATTCTACAAACTTTACTATTTAATTCGCTACCAATTTATTAAAACTTTTGCAGAAAGTGGAGCAGTTTGATTTCCCGCTGTTGCGAATTAATTTTTTCAATGGTAATGAACTAAAGTATAATATTTCAAGACAAACAGGTTTGTAAAAAATGAACAGAAAAACTTAAATATTCGCCTATATGACTTCATACATATATGTTTAAATTAATTGTGTTTTGTGGTGAACAAAATTATTTTTATTCTAATTTATTAAAACATAAATATATTACCTTTGCTACCAATAGGAAAAATATTTTCTGATATTACGAAAAATCCGTACTAATTAGAGCCTCAGTTAAAAATATAAAGAATTACCACTTTATTTAAAAGTTTGAGTAAACCCTACTTTCACGTTAAAACATATCAGTCGTATTTTATTTTAAACTTACTATACAGCCAGCTTGCTTCTGTGTAAAATCGAAAGCACTAATAAATGAATAAAATAATTCATAGAGCATGTAAATGATGTCACACTTGTTTTCGACATTTGGGACCTCATCCTCACCTTTTTGTCACTAAGTGTCACGCAGCAGTGAATCTCCCACTTCCCCTTTGTCATATTTCGCTCAATATTAAGCAAACAGAAATAGAAACATGTTATCGATCACATTTCAGATATTAGTTTTAAACTCTAACTGTGGCATTTGCGAGTATAACAATAATAAATATTTTAAGCGTACTTATCTCGCATTAAATAAGGTTTACAACAAAAACATAATTAAATATACATAATTAAGAGCAATTGAAAAGATTTAAGATTAATTATTAAAGACTAAGACTAATTTAAAATTCTATCAGCATAATTTTTTTGGGAACAGAATGTAATGATGATGATTAATGAAATGATAATTTGAATCAACTGATTCGAATCAGTTGTAAGTTGGTGATTCGAATCACCGAATCAGTACCCAACTCTTGAACATAGCGAAATCATCAAAAGAAAACAGCCTTTTTTCATCATTTTAAACTAAACTTAAGTTTGTAAAAATATAAAAATTAATTACAAATATTAAACCTGCTGTTTTTAAATGTTTTTATTCTAATCAAAAATGAGAAATGCAGTGCTGCCAACTTTCTACACTTCTTGGGAAAATTTCTTCTAGTGGTAGCTGGATTTATATTTTAATGTATCATTATTTGTTTGTTAATTTGATTTAAAATAATTTTCTACACCGTTACATGCAAATGATTCACATGTTCATATGAAACCCACTTTGATCTAGCTCTATCGCGGTAATGCGCTTAAAATATTGTCAAAAAATTTAAATATTTTGAAGGCTCTAGATTTTCACCGTATACAGTTCTATAATGTATTTTGCATTGTAGCCATTGGTTGCTCTAACAGGGATAGCACAGGCGATTAAAAATGTAAAAAGTTGTAGAATTCAATTCATTTTTATGTGTTTTATTATCTCTTTAATTATTTAATCGTAACTATCACTATGACTTACTTTTACAAATATTCATACTCAAAGCAAAAACATTCTTTGCTTTCACATTCAGTAGCAAACTAAAAATAATTTGCTAGATTAAATTGCTAACATTAATCTTTGTTAATAAAGTTTTGAATTTCATTAGACACCACTTTTTTTATTTTTAGTTGACCGAGGCAACACTGCTCTAATAATACCTCAAATGAAAGAATAAATATTCTACTTAGTGAAAGTTATTTAAATTTAGGTGTTAAAAATAGGTAAATGCACAATTGTTAAAATTAGCTTTGTTATTATTATTTTGAATATTAAAAAACTACTAGGTGTCACATGTCAATTTAATAGTACAGATAAGAATAAATAAATAAATAAAAAAATACTTAAAAAATTCTGCACCAAATATATTTGGAAACTTTTATTACTTGCTGACTTTAGACATTCGATTATTACCATTCTTTTATTAATTTCAATGCATACATAAAATCAATCCTTTAAACTGTATCTTAATCCCTGGAAAATATTGTAGATATGAACAAGTTACTGTATAAAAACGCAGAAATTAAATACTAAATTTAAAATCAAATAAAAATCAAGTTGAATATGAGAGAAATAACTAAAATAAATTTAAAATTATGATATAACAAATGGTTTTGTTATCAATCAACTACTATTTGCAGCTGCTTTAACCCCTTGGGGACGGGTGATTCAGAAAAGCATTCGTACAAAATCAGAATCAGGATGCAATTAAATAAAAAACGGTAACTTAAATGTAGTCGTTTCTAATTTGAAGGACTTACTTTGCTTTTACTTTAATTATTGTTAGTTTAATCATATATATAATCAATGTTAATTCAAAATATAGCTAAATAGTTTTATTTTGAACAAAGAAATGGTGAATAAAATAAATCAAACAAGTATAACTCCGCCCACAAATAAACTGCTAAAGAATTACTTTGATTACCAGTTTTATCTTTTTACCCTGGTTGATACGGTTTTATGCTGTCACGTATTTGTGACAGTCGGCGCGAAAGGGTTAACGAACTATAATTTATTCCAGTGTACTGAAAAGGTGTCTTATGCAAAGCAAAAAAAAAAAATACATACTTCATTTTCACTAAAGATCCTCTGTTCATTTTTATACACTAATGAACAACAATTTCATGAATGAACTTGCGCCGATTTTTGACCTCTTGCATCAAACCAGTTCTGCTCAATGCATCAACTGCAATTCATTCATAGAATTGCAGTTGAATTAATGTTAGGGACGGTCAAAGAAGTCAAAATAACTGAACTCATTCTCTAGGAGTGGTAAAAAAGTGCTCAACCACCATCCTTAAGAAGGATGCAAAAAATTATAGCATTGATTCTTTCACCGCATTAATTTGCAAAAATTTTTGAAAATTAAACTACAATGCTTGTTGCCGTTCAGCAAAACTGCTTGATGAAGCCAAGCGAATTTTAAAAGCAAAGGGTGCGTTTCTTGTTTTTCTGTGGCTCCATCTATAGCCTAGATTAAGAATTCAGCCATACAACTCACAACCCGTTTTATAGAGCGGACCCATTCATACATCCATTCATTCATCCACAGATCGTAATTTTGACCTGAACCAGAGAACGATCAATCTTCAATTCAGTACCCCAGAGGTATAGTTTGTTATGGGAATTTGGAGAACTTTGTGACCCGACAGATTTAACGTTCACTAGTCAACATTTACTACGCGGGGATTTTTTGGCCGGCGGCGAGCAAACCCGCGATCACTTGGACATGGGTGCCACGTCTTTTAAACCTGACAATTCCGGCCTTACTAAAATGCTTAAAATCAAAAAGCTTGAGCTGATCTTTAAAAGCTACACTTTCTTGAGAAGAATATTTTTGAAAAACTTTAAAATTGCAATTCAATTATTTCTATCGCGTCTGGTTCCAGAGCAGGGGTGAAAGCGAGGAGGAAAAGAGAAAAGGCTGGTAGTAAAATCATTTCAGTTCTAGCTAGTTTTTGGGAGGTGTTTACTTATTATTTTTTTTTTCATACTATTTAAAAATATCCACTTTATCTTGGAAACAAAGCAGTCTTATATATATTCTAAAATTATAAAAAAAAACTACTGAGATCCACTCCCTGGGAAAACATCGTTTGCTTCCAGTGTGGCGCCGTACTCCATCCCATCAGTGGTATGCTGGCAACCGCCCTGACCTATCATTAACATGTTGCTACCCTCGGCCTTTCCAATCGGCCATAACCAGATTTCGTAGTGGCCATCTTAAGTGTTTAAGGTTTCAAAATGGGGACCAACTTTCCAACTTTGTTCCTGTTCACAACCTGCTAGTCCAGATCACCTTCTTTTTTTGCCTTGACGTTTCTTTTAAGCAGCTGCTGGTTGATCGGGACTTTCTGCAGATATATGTGGAACTGAAGCGACGGGGACTTCTGGATCTAGTCTAGGCTTTCCTTCTCCAGGGGGGGGGGTGTAACAACAACATAAAATAATCTCGATAGTTTCAGATATTTTATTTTTATCAAAAAAAAAAGAAAAAAAAAAGTCCAGAATGAAAAGTCTTTCGTTCCAGTTTTTGCTCTTTTCCGTCTTGGTATGTAAGGGCTTTCAGTCATGTCCCACAGTGACACGGTTGCAGAGACACGGTTTCCAGTAGGCGTATTGACAAAACATACCGTAGATTGTAAACGTGGCGATTGCAGGTGGAGTTGGCGATGGATTACGCGTAAATGTGGTGGGAGAACGAAATTACATTAACCTAAGCAGTGTAATTCGATATTTTCTTCTTCTCCTCGACTAGCCATTATGAATAAAAATAACTCATTAATTCCTTTTAGTAGAGAAAATAAAAAAGAAAATAACACCTTTTTATTGTCAGGATCACTTTACAAATACACTGTATTCATATTTTACTAAGCGCTATAATTTATATTTTATAAAACGATCTAGTTTTTTGATAAAACAGATTCAATTTTTTAATTTTTTTTACAAGAATTGTGTTTGCGAAGAAATAAAAATAATTTATTAATGAACCAATCACAAAAAATAACGTAACATTTTAATATTATGTTTTATTGAAACGCTATTTTGAAGAATTAATTCTATTTAACTTTTATTGTAAGAAAACATAACCTGTTTTATTTTAGTGATATTTTCTATGAAATCAATATTCTCTATAAAAGAATAATGTAAGCTTTTTTATAAAGATTATTTTTTTAGAAATTAACAAAGACATATTATTTACTAGAAAAAAAATAGAGTATTCAAAAATGCTATCACGCTTTAAAGTAATAGTTTCTTGTAAACGAAATAATCAATATTTTTAAAATAAAGTTTGAAAGCGTTTGTTTCATTACTAGAAGCATTCATTATAAAAAAATATATATATTAAATTACTTTTTTGCATAATTTTATGAAATAACTTTTGGAATGAGATGAGATTTTAAACTTTGTGAAAAATTGATTCAATTCCTTAATATATATGAAAGTCGGTAAATACTTCATTCATTATGGAGGTCATAGATAACTTGATACCTTTTCAATATAAGAATAATAAATGCAATTAATAGAAAATGCACAATTTTAAAAATATATTTTATTTACACATATTGCGTACAGGTTATAATGCAACTATCATACGTAACATAAATTTATAGATTCCTAAATACTGTTATATGAGTTTGGTAATTAAAAATATAATTAAAAAAATAACATAATTTAAAAAAGTTTCAACCTGCAATTAAAAACTTCCTGTTGTCATATATTAATAATAATTATAATTTTTAGCAACTTTTTTGGGCACAAATTTTTAATTCTCGAACTTAATACCATCCTTCATATGAAAATATCAGAAAATTTATAAAAGAAAGACTATATTTTAAAATTGAGACATCGGCGACAACAGAGGTTAGATGTATGTGCTGAGTTTAAATAAATTATATGTTATAAAACTCACATTTAAGATTTAGATCAATTTATTATCAGGTTATAAGAGTGTTTTTTAATAAATAAATGTAGTGATTGTTTGATTTACAATTGTAAGGTCTTGGGTGTTTAATGTTAAGTTATACATTTCTTTAGAAATAATATTTGAAATATGCAAAGTAGGGCGGCATTCATTTCAACTTAAAAATCATCAACTTAACTTTCAATAACTATAGATAAATAAAAAAACAAAAATTTGATAAAAACTTTAAAAGAAATACTTTTAGAAAAATTCTTTCTAAATAATATTTAAATAAAACACAATCACTTTGCCTGAGTGATTCTGTAAGAAATTCTAAACTTTACAATTTTACAAGTTAGGTGAAAAGTAAATATATACAATAGTGGTAGGGAATTAAGGAAATTCTAAATCTAAAGTTTGAGTCCTATAATGTAAACATCTGATCATTAGATCAAAAGTTAGTTTTAGATTTTTCGTTTAATGCTCACTGTACACTAAAAGGTGATTTTTTTCTTCTTTTGAAATTTTGATTTTAATGCCCTTACTTCAACCTCCTTCGAGTTATGCTTACTTTATAAACTTAATCTCAACCTTTTTTTTCTTTTCACTTTTAAACTGTAAAAGACTTTTTCTCCATTTGTAAATTATGAAAAAAGTTATTAATCTGATTGCGTAAACAGTTAATTTATTAAAATTGAACATTCTCAATTAATTCCTTTTAATAGTATTTATATTATTAATAATAATTATTTGCACAAAATTATAATAGAGGAAAGTTTGATTAGAAATTTAAAAGTTCTTGCTACAATAATTAGGAAATTTCTATTGACAAATTCAAGTAATTTTTTTTCCGGAGCAAAATGCATTTTTATTTAAAATGGAACAGTACTGACTTAACATTTATACGATAAAACACTCTCTAATCGCTAACACCGATGACAGGAAAAAAATTTCGTTTTTTTTTTTTTCTTTTCCACAAAAAGTTTAGAACTTAAAATGTTGTTCTTTCATTATAAAGCAATAGCATAATATTCTCGTATCATGTAAAACTTTATAACGAAGTTACTTATCTACCGTTTTACAGTTATAAAATGAAATGATTATTGAATTCTACTTGCACTTTAAAATGTCAATGTCTCCATCGTTCAATGAATTTTACGATTATTTTTATAAAACTTTGTATAATGAATATTTCAACTAAAATAATTAGTACAAAATAGCTGCTAATAATTCTCTTAACATTTATAAATATTTTACATTTATAAATTTCAGCTTTTCGCATTATTGCTAAATAATCTCTACGTCGAAAAATATTTAAGTAATTCCATAATAACTGAAAATTAAATAAAATTTTAAAAAAAATTGTAAATGGTTATCGAGCAGAACCATTAAGTTTAATTAATGAATATAGAATTAGTAACAAAGTCACTGCTGAACAATAATTTTTTTTTAATCTTTTAAGTAAACGAACTTTATTGTAATAATCATTTCATTATTAAGCATTAGAGGTTATTGTGAAATTATTAATTTTAATTAGTGGATGAGTAGGTAAAGAAGTGCACTACTCGAAATACGCGTATACATTTAATGAAAGTTATGAAAATACAGAAGGGGGCTATGGAGGTAATAATATATAATTTTTTTTATCTTAATTTTATTACGATCTTCTAAAAAACGCTAATAAACACAATTATGTTAACAAATACAAACGATTATGTCGGAGCTATAACAAAAAAATACGCTTTATATTTCATTTAATGCAGAAGAATCTAATGAAGATCAGCTTATTTGAAACTCTGAAATGTCACACCCATACATAACTTGGTGAATGATAGATACGTGATACCGAAAAAAAAAAAAAAAAAAAAAAACATAAGCACACAGCTGTTTGGCGATTTGCGAGACGCTCCTTCAACGCTGATAGATATTTTCGCCAACCCCTTTACAATCTACGGTATGTTTTGTCAATACGCTTCCAGTAGACCACCAAAGTCAAGCATCACTGGTGGGTGTGTGACCACTTTGATCAGCGTGCGTAGGGACCAATTGTGCGCGGTGTCGATCCTAGTAAAACTGTTCTACCGAAAAGTGCTCGACTTAGCGCGCAGGTCATCTGGCTACCAAATCGAAGGAGCCATTCCCTCTGCAGAGCATCAAAATTGTCACGGCATGCCTTCGGATCATCCTTAGCGATGTTTCCAAGACCGTGATCGATAACCCATTGTGCAACTCTAGTGTGACGTAAATAAAGTACTTACCTATCTATTGTCTCAGTGGCACTGAAGATTAATCTGATCCATTAAGAGGCAAAATGATGAACTTAGAAGATACATAGCAATCCAAACTATGCTCAATTCAGATCTGTCATTTTAACAGATCAATGAAAACTTTGCCGCCATTGAAGTGGAAGAAGACTAATTCTAAACTTATTCCAAACTTTTGCTCATATATTTTTGTTCAGAAATGAAATCATTTTAGGAGCTACAGCAAGCCGGCAACTGAGATTTTCTACAGTTGCTTGAATTTTATATCAAATTTTAACATCTATTTGCCTATGGCAGATGATATCCATTCAGAATTATACGGTTTTACATATTTTTTAACCAATTCACACTCTTTTAGAAAATGAACAAGAAAGGTTTTATTTCCGAAGAAGATGCCATCTAGTATCGTCATCAACGCGTTTGGTCAAGTTTACAGATAGAGATCTACACTTCTTGCTCTCTTGTACTGAATTATGTAATTGGACACATTCGTCCGTAACACTTTTGGTATAATTTATGGGTCATGCTTTTGTATAGATTATGTGACTTTCTAAACTTTCCGATAATAACCGTTAATTCATCTCATTACTGCTAATTACCGCTAATACAGCTTTCAATTACGGCTAATAATGGGATTTAAAATGCAGAGACTTGTTCGGTCAACTCTAACAAACATTTTAATTTTTTGTGGTAATCTTTTTAATTTGTTTCATCATGTAAAAGGAACAGTTTATGTAATAGTAACGATCTAATAATATTATTTATCTAGTATTATCTAAACAAACAATTTATATAATATTATATATTATTATCCATAAACTTAATTATGAAATATTTGAGATTTGTTCAAAAATTAAAAGTTAAATTTTTAATCCAACATTAGTCTTTTAAATCTGTTACATACAATGTCAGTGGTTTAATGAAACAATATGGTTTCTGACACAAAAGTATAATGATTAAATAAAGCGAGTTCAAGGATTAATGAGTTATACACCAGCCTTATATAAAATTAATACCAACAATAAAACTATGATTCAAGTAATTCTACGTATTCAAGAAAAATATAAAATTCATGAACTAAATTGAAAAAAAATTCTTTTATTTGGAGATAAATTCTCTGTTTACTTTTATTGTTAATTCTTAGTTTATAAGAAGCTTAGAATCCCTAGGGAAAAAAAAGAGAAAAACCATTTCAGGGAAATGGAGATTCTGTCGAAATTAAAAAAAAAAATGTTTTTGAAAGTTAAATATTATTAGTTTTAATGAATACTGTTAGTTTTAAGTTAGTTTACCCAAAGGAATATATTGTTTATGTTTTAAAGATGAATATTTTATTTTAACTTCGGAATCTATGATAATTGAATTTAATGCTTGCAATTTTAAAATATTTATTTTAAAGCAAGTAAAAAAATGTTTTTTTATTATTCATAAAACTAATTAAATAATAGCAGTAAAAAATATAGCATTTACTTTTCGATATAAGTGTTATATTTTATTTTACACTCTCTTAGAAAATTGAATTTATTCTTAGCAACTTTAATTTAAAGGCTTTAATAAAGGTTGCCCCTGTCTTGTATCAGAAAGGTCCCGGGTTCCAATTCCGGACAAGGCATGGATGTTCCTTCATTCTCTGTGCAATCTGTCCTTACTGTGGGAGCAATGTTAGCCTACCTAATTTGGTGCCCCTGAAAGAGTGGCCAACAAATCTGCCCTAATACTCCTGAATTGACGAAATGGTGGACATTAAAAAAAAAGGTTGTCCCAAAATTTACGTAAGGTTTGAATGCAATAGAAAATATAGTTTTTTTCAAAGGTATGGATTTCTTTATTGAAACATGCATTATATATGGTAGGGTTATATAAATGGCAGGTTCGGCAAATGAGCTCCACAGCTTTGCGGACACGTACGCAATCTTTTATAGAAAACTTCCTTTTAAATTTTGCATAAATGTTGCTGAATTTTGTTGATGTTACGTTGAATATTTTTTCTTCGCGTTCAATGCGTGGGAGGACGTGAGCTTGTTGACATACCCTTTAAATTTAGAGAATCCCATAGCAAGAAATCGAATGGTGTTAAATCACATGATCTAGGAGATCAATTATAATTACCTAAATGAGAGAATACACGACCAAGAAATGTCGTACTCAGTATTTGGATTTATTCACGTGCGGTATGTCATATCGCACCGTTGTGTGTAAACTACATGTTGTCCAATAAACATGTTGAAACACATGTGTATTGGACGGACAGTGAGATTAGCGTTCCCAATTGCTCCAATCTCTTTTCAATAGCTCTGTTCTTAGTTTACGAAGTAAAATTAATATTTCAACTGTATTTTTTTACAAAATTTGCATACTGTAAAAGTCAAGCTGTCATTATTTTTCAAATATACAATAAAAACGCGATATTCTCTCGCATAGTGCTGCATTTTATAACCCTCTTCTGTCAGATGTCAAACTCTATTTTATTTTGGTTTCCAATACTAAATTAATAAATTTTCTGCTTAATTCAAATCTTGTGTACATTTTGGGAGGCTCTCCGAGAGCTTAAGTGTGTACTGATACTTTATGTGTAATAAAATAAAGGGTCATTATAACTGGATTTTAGTTATGATACTTAGTTTTTACGTATGTCTCAAATAATTGCGAATCTATACAATTCAAAGATACGTTTAAATGTTTGCATTTGGTCATGTGAAAATTTTTTTTTGGTAATTTTATAAAATTATAGCAAAACTAAAAACCATAAGTGCAATAACTGGAAGATTTAAGTTAAATAAATAATATCACATGATTTCGCGTCAGAGCTCAAATTTAGCTAATTAAAGAAAGAAAACTGTAATTTTTTATAACGATGGCAAAATGAAGAGTTAAACGGAAACTTAGAACTTTTTAATCGAATTTTTAAATTTAATCTTTTAGTTTTAACCTTTAAAATGTTAATGTTTAAGTTTTCATTTAAAACAGGTCTTAACTTACCGGTCGCAAATTTAAAACAACCTTTTACAGTCATTATTGCTGTTCATCTGAAGGATGAATCACATTTGAAGAAGCTATAAAGATTTTTAAAAAAATGTGATTTTTGATAAATTATAACTTCAAAATTACTGCAAAATCGACAAAAATTTCTGTATATGAATTCCGTAAGTTAAAAACCAACTGTTGAAAAATTTAATCATATTACTCCGGGTGCGTTTCTTGTTAATATGTTAAAACTCAGTCTTAAATTGCGTTTAACGTAATTTCCAAATTTGTTTAATTAAGTAAGAGTTAAGATGAAACTAGAGACTGGAGTAAACTTGAATAAAAATTATACACTAGAAATGACTGGATTATACGTTAATATGGAAGTCTATACACCATTTCATACATAGTTATGAATTAAATAGCAATTTGCAAAGTAAGTATCCCCTTTAATATCAATTATCTAGTTCGGATGAATCAAGATTATGCTAGTCCTTAAGATCTATGCTTTAATTAAGATAATTTACAATTTAATTGTTCACTTAGATTGCATTTGAAAATTCATAAATTTAAAGCGTTTACTCTTGTGACATAACGATTATTTACACAAACAATGCTTAATTAAAATCCTTGAGATTAATAATAGGAAATCCCTAAATGCAGAATGTAATTTCATGTATTAAAGACTTAAGTTACTGTCCATCGGTTCTAAAGTTATTATCCAATTAAAATGTCTCATGAGCTTGACATCTATAAGGCTTTAATACTTATGCGACTATTATTTTCATTCTTACACTGTTAATTACGAATTTATGAACTCGTAATAACTCATGTAAAATAGTTGAAAATAAATTATTTTTTTGATTTCGGAAATTTATTTGTATAATAATACGAGGGTTGTAAATTAAATAGTGATAACTTAACCTTGAAACTCACAGAAGGGCGGGCATGCGTAAATAGGGTATGGGTGGGGTGAGGTGGCGCTGTTGTCGATGTGTAGAGTGCAAAAAACAGTCGATTTGCTTAGAAGGGTAGTTGTTGCGTGGCGTTGAAGTGAGGAGTTTCGTTTCCATCGCTCTAAAGCATGTTATGAAAAGGCTTAATGACGGAAAAAGAGGAGATGCTTGAACCCATCGTGCTAATGTCCTATACGGTAAAATATTTGCTCCACAGGCTTCCACTAATCCTCGATAGCATTCTGTTGCATTTTTGCCACGGGCAACCTCGATTGTAAGCCACGACCGCTGATCACCTTTTGAAAACATGCTTTAGAGCGATGGAAAAGAAACTCCTCACTTTAACGCCACACAACAACTACCCTTCTAAGCAAATCGACTTTTTTTTGCCCTCTACACATCGACAACAGTGCCACCTCACCGTTCCCATATCCAATTTGCGTATGTCCGCCCTTCTGTGAGTTTCAAGGTTAAGTTGCCACTATTTAATTTACAACCCTCGTAAAATGAAATTAAAATTTTCAAAGAAAAATTTTTAAGCTAACCATAAATCAAAAAATTTAATTTTTGTCATACACAATGAAAAACGTAATACTCATTTCTTAATATGCATATCAATATCTTCTACTGGACAGGCAACATCTCCTATAACTGAAAGCTCCCACATTGTTTCTTATAGGTAGTTTGATTAGATCACTAGGAAGGTAAACAGGTGTACGAAAGAGCCATTTAATAAAAAATCGTAAATAGTAAAAACAAGAAAGTGGTAACAAATATATGTCTAAAAATTTGTTTAATTTATAAATATTATTGGTTTGTCTTATTTACTTGCCAACCACTACAGATTTAATTTACAAATATATGTGATAAATTTCTCTCAATTACTTTTAAAAGAGAATTTGGTTTCATGCGCACCACTGATTCACTTATTAAATAGTCTGAGCAGGCTACTTATGAGGCGCCCGGTGGCTGAGTGGTAGTGCTTTCCCTCTCGTGCCGCAGGTCCTAGTTTCGATCCTCGGGCCAGGCAAGGTTGACTCATCCCTTCAGTGGGTCGATAAATGAGTACCAAGCATGAACACTGGGGGTTCCGCGTTCGGCTGAGCACCTAACCAGAACATCTGTTCCGGCACCCCAGAGTCCAAGGTCACGAAAACTGAGATGGGCATAGTAGGCCTTGGCCCTCCATGAGCTGCCGTGCTACTAAGTTTAGTTTTTTTTAGACTACTTATAAAATACCGCGTGGATGCTTTCTGATGTAGGAGGTGATGGGACAGGTCTAGTTTCAAGTCATTTAAAGCCAATGCTTCACCCTGTACTTCACATAAACAGTCGAATAGTCGTTGAGAACTGTATCTGAACTAACTTGAATTCCACCCATTGCCGAATCTCTCATCTTGTGAGTGAGGCTTATAAGAAGACTACCGCAATTAAGAACAATTAAAGGGATTTAACAAGTCTTTGCAATAATATTTAATTAAAGTGACTTTTATCAACTGAAAACATCAATCTGTATGTGAATCAATCCGAAAGAATTGAAAGTATTTCCGCTAATTTAATAAAATTGATTTTCCTTATGGGGAGATTTATTTTCCTTACAAAGGGTAAAAGCGTTGAAAAAACATCTCACTTATGATCCATCTTATTAGCTAAGTACTTAAGAAGTTAAGATGTCAAGTTAAGTTATTAGTGATACAGAAACAATTGGTCCTGACTGATATTGATAGACTGATCTGTCCCAGTACCATGTATGCTGAAGGCTTCAACCGAACCAAATTTCCCATTTCTAAAAACTATAAGAGAGTTGGTTATAGGTACACTTTAAGTTTTAAGTTGGTATAGTTCACTTTAAGTTTGTAGCACGTCACATCATGTTCCTTAACTTTCTATAGGCTGCTACTATACTTGTAATAGTTCAAAAATTTAACATTATGTTACACTATTAAACAATTGTTTTGGGTCTATTATGACCATTATGATTATGATTACACCATGTTTATGCTATTAAACATGGTCTACTTACTCATTTAAACATAAACATTTAATACTTTTGAGTGTGGTATGACTTATGACAGTTAAAGGAACTGAAATCATTTAGTAGAAGTGGTAAAAATGTGTTAACCACCATTATTAAGAAGGATGCAAAAGATTTCACCATTGATCCTTTCCCAGCATTAATTTGCGAAAATTTGTGAAAATTAGGTTGAAATGCTCAAAGTTGAAAAGTTTGTGCTGATCTTCAAAAGTTACACTTTCTTGAGAAGGCTATTTGTGCAAAAGTTTAAAATTATAATTCACTATTTTCTATCGCGTCAGGTCCCACAGTGGACTGATTGTAAAGACACGGTTCCCAGTAGAACACCAAAGTTAAGCACCATTGGCTGATGTGTGACCACTTTGATCAGCGACGTATGGACCGAGGAAACGAGATTCATCCTTGTAAAACTGTTCTACCGTAAAGTGCTCGACGCTGGTCGTTCGAAGGAGCCCATCCCTCTTGCAGAGGATATAAATTGTGACGGCATGTCGTCGAACCAGGCATGTCTTCAGAACCGCCGCCAATAGCCCATTGTGCAGCCGTAATAACAAGGGAAGTGTGACTCGCCAATTTTAAAATAAACTAGTGGGATGTATGCCTTATGAGGAATAATTTTAGGGGGCAACATTCGTTTCGGCCCATAGAAGATCCTGTGAGAGATAAAAAATTAATTCAATATATAGAAAAATCGGTATTTTATTACTTCAATGCAGACTATTAGTTATTGTAATTATCTCACACTCCAATTAATTTGTAATTAATTGGATAATTAATTAATTTGCTAATTAATAAATTTATTAGAAAATTAATTATTAAATAATTATTAATTAATTATTAATTTATTAATTGATTTGCAATTACACACTCCAATTAATTTGGAAAATTTCTTGAAAAAAATTTCTTTTTAAATTTTATGTCAATATTTTTTAAAATTAATCTAACAGGTTTTTCTGAAAAACTACAGATATATAAAATTTTCGAAATCAATTTTGACTATAAATATGTATTATATAGTACGTGAAAGTATCACAAAATTAATTGGAGTATGAGATAATTACAACAACTAATAGTCCGCATTGAAGTAATAAAATACCGATTTTTCTATATATTGAGTTAATTTTTATCTCTCACAGGACCTTCTATGGGCCGAAACGAATGTTGCCCCCTAAAATTATTCCTCATAAGGCATACATCCCACTAGTTTATTTCAAAATTGGCGAGTCACACTTCCCTAGTTTCCCTTGTCAGTTAGCAGCGTCACCTTTTGAAATCTTCGCTTCTCATTATAGAGAATAATTATTTTCTTAGCAAAGCGTAGTGGAACGTTCATTTCTATGTCCACTCGCTTTTCCTTAAGAAAATTTTCACACATTTTTCGAAAACTCGATATAAGTTTGTTTATTAAAATCCGCCAAATCCAATAGAAAGTCTATTGATTTTGTATTTTTCAAAAATTACTACTCTTACTTAAATCGACAGAGAAACAATTCCGAGTTACAAATCGTCATTGATAAATTGTATATGTAACAATGAATTTGATTAAAATATTATTCTAAAGCTTATTCTAACTAATTTAATAAATTAAAAATTTGTTGAGGAAACTTGAAAGGCTTATTTCGCTATGATAAATTTTTTTAATGTTTTCTTTCAGCTTTAACACGATATGTCTCAAAAGTAACTAAAAGTAATTTAAAAAATGTCAGAGCCTATATCTCTTTCCTGATTCATTTTTTCAGAATTTTATTTCATAGTTATTTTAAAAATAAAATAAAAATAAAAATCATAATGATTTAATTTTAAATTCATTCAAACATTAAGCATGAAACTTAAATTTATATTCAAAATAAACTAAAGAATTTTTGTACTGCAACATCAAACTTTCAGTTACAAGAAAATAGAATTAATTTTAAATTCCAAAATGTTTGAAAACTGACTCATAAATGATTTGTAAACTTTCTTTGTCATAAAAATTAATGCAATAACTTCTTCATGGTTAAAAATAATTATTCTAAAGAATACATACAATTTTAAAAGGGCTTCATACGAAATTATTATTTTAGAATGATTACTTAAATAATCTTTTATTTTTAATTGCTTATCAGAAAAGAAATCTTTTATGAAAGCTAGTAAGACTTACTTATTTTATTATTGGAAATAAAGACGTGAAAATCCATAGTTTATCCCGTTAAATTGCAAATTGGAATTCGAAAACGAAAATTATTTACAATAGCAGACGGCGATGGTAGATAGCATTTATCGGATAACAAATTGTTTTTCCTTATTTCTTTTGAAATGTGGATAGATAAATTGGGAATTTCAATATTTCAAATGTTTCGACGTTTTCAGATCCCTTCTGCTTTCAGAATACAAGCGACAGATTTGAAATCTCAGAAAGGGAAACTTAGTATCGTGAATGTGACACATATGATCAATGCTGTATCGGTAATCATTACAAATAGCCTGAAAGTTTTCAAAAACGGATTCGCTAGATTTGAGATGATTATTTTTTGAAATATGCTATTTTTGTATTGAATGATAAAATAGTCTTTTAACCGTGGTTGCAGCTAAGTTTGAATAGTCAGATTTTGATGAAAGAATATGTTAATGTTCAGAATATTGATGGTTAGAGAAGTATTCTTAAAAATTTTTGAATATTCTAGGAAATATGAGAAGGATGCTTAAATAAGGCAATTTTATAACGCAGTTCAGAAATTTGAGTTAGTTCAACAAAAAATACAGCATGCAGCCTCCACACGGGTTTTTATATGTAGTTTAATCAGTCCACCATAAAGGCAAGCCAGTTTACGATATAATCATTTAACCCTTTGACTACAAATTTTAAAAAACGATTTTATTTGTCCCGTTTATTATTCAAAAGGCCAAAATAGGTCACAAATAAGGCAAATTTAGTATTTAGGATTTTTCTGACAAGCGGTTATCAATTTAGAGGCTGGGACATATATGTCCCGGCCGTACTTAATGCTGGGATACATATGTCCCACCTGTAGTGATCGACTTACTACAAGCACATCTATCTTTCCGGAAAAATTTATTATATGAGCTTTTTTTCAACATGGTATGATACAGGGTGAAGCAATCTTTGCATAACCCGACATTACACATTAGACAACTCATATTTGTTCTTTTTTCTATGTTCATTTTTGAAAATATAAATAAAATGCGAACGGACATAACTATTCTAAAAATTTAAATCGAGTGGGATATATCTGTCCCAGCGCAAAATCACAATGCTATTTCATGCAAGAAACTCTTTAGCGCCATTTAGGGGATATTTGACGCATGAAACACGTATACTTGGTTCGACTATACGACTGGGACATATTAGAATGAGTTTTTAAGTGCTTTTCACCCCATTAGTAATTTTTAAACTTTTTTTTGGGACAAATGAGTCCATTTAGTAGCCAAAGGGCTAATACAAAATCTATTAAAAATAAGAAAGTGGTAGCAAATATGTGTCTAAAAACTTGTTAAATTTTTGTTTAGTTTCTTAAGTTTTAATGTTTTAGTTTGCCTTATATTCAAAAGGTTGCCTGATTAGTTTGCCTTATATTCACTTGTCAACCACTACAGATTCAGTTCTCAAATATATAGGATAAATTTATCTCAATTATATTGAAAATAGATTTTGGGTTTATGCGCACACTGGTTCACTTTTTAAATAGGCCGCACTGAAAACCGTGCGGAGATTTTCTGATGTAGGAGGTGATGATGCAGCTCGATTTAACGAGTACGCATAACAGAAGAAGTTCACTATTAACACAAATATCCAAGCCACCGTCCAGGTTCTTTCATTAAATTAATTTAGAATTGTATGTTTATAACGATTTAAAAATTACTAACCATCCCCTATTACGTCAAAATTTCTTTTTAAAGTTATATATAATTCTGATGTTTAAGTGAGTATTATTATACGAAAAGATTTAAATAGTAGACATTTTGCTTATTTTTATAATTAGTACAGAAAAGTGAAAAAACGAACATTTTATTTTCTCCTAGCAAAGAATTCTTACTATATGGAAATTTTTTTGTCCAAGCATTCCAGTCGCTTTGTACAGAGCTACGTAATTTAGTTTGCAATTTATGGACAAAAGTAGTCTATTCTAATTATATATTTTAATTCGAAATAATTGTTCAAAAAAAAGATACATATGTCTATTTCATTGTTTTAACAATGTTTTTTGGCTGTTTAAATGTGTATTTGCTTATTACGACAAGATTATATGAATCGATTTTCTCTGTTATTATGAATTGCTGTTATAACAGAATTTTACACCATTTTTGTCGTTTATTTTAAAGATTACAGTGTTGCGCTATATATTTCAAATTAAATTTTACAGCTTAAAATTTGCTGTCTCTTTCTTTTGGAAAAAAATCTGGGGAGCCAGAGAAGTTGACAGCTTTGTTTGAGCCAGTGGTTATTAAAAAATTATTATTCATATGGATTTAGTTTCCTTTTTGGAGTTTAAAACTAAATTCCAGTAAGTAATAAAAACAAGAAGACAGAATCATAAATATACATTATGCTCATGCTAGTTGGGATAAAATGTAATATTTTTTTTTTATAATTATGAAATTGTTGCTTTCGCGTGCCATTAAGACAAAGGGGTGCACTTCTTCTTGTTTTCCAGTTGCGCCATCTATGGCTAAGAATTCGAATTCTGCGACACACATGCGCCACAGCCCTTTTATAGGGAGGACCCATTCATGCATCCATTCATTCATCCACAAATCGTAATTTTGTTCTGAACCAGAGAACGTTCAATCTAAAATTTAGTACGGTTGGAATTAATTTGTTATGAGAACACGGAGGACTTTGTGACCCGACAGATTTAACTTGGGCCAATCACCATTTATTACACGGAGAGTCTTCGGCCAGTGGAGATCGAACGAAAATGATGTGTGACGTTAACTTGTTTAAAGTTAAAAAATGAATTTTTTTTCGAAAAATGGAAATCGAAAAATCAAAGGTTTGCTTTCAAAGTTTGATTTCCATTTTTCGAGTAAAAAAATGCATTATTTAACATTAAACAAGTTAACGCCACACACCATTTTATTTCGCCTGAAGAAGTTGGTGAAAAACGTTACATTCCTACACCCCAAAAATTGTAAGTTTGAATAAAATATTCGTGGATTTTCTCCATTTTCGTAAGTCAACTTTTCAAAAGGAAAGCGCATTAATATGCATTGAGATCGAAGAATTTCAGGATAAAGCCTTATTTGCATTGGACTACCTCGTTCTTCAAGCTAATCGTGTTCTGTCAATAGTTGCTCCAGGCATTCAACTCGTGTTTGATAATCTTACGACCAACACCACGCAGTAGTTTAGTTGAATACGTTCGTAAACTTACATTAAAGTTTCGGAAGATTAGAGTTGAAGCATTGCGGTATTCGTTTGGAACACCGCTTTCAATAGAATATTAAATATTTTTAAAACACGTGTTCTTCATGTACTTCATGTTTTAAAACAAAAGTAATTTCCTTACCTCGCATGTGCGATTAGGACTCATGCAATAAATCTTTTGTGAAAAACTAACATTTCTGCAATCAGATTTAAATATAATGACACAATGTACCTCGGTGTTAAATTTAGAACTTTGAATTCGACAATGATGTGTGATTTTCGTCTTTATAACTTAACTTAACAATAATAAACAACTTAACAACTTAACACAAACTTAAAAATAATAAACCACTAGTATCTATTTGTTAATTTTAAATTAGACTCGACATACCTTACCAATGGTTAAACATTTGATTCATATTTTTGAATTATAATTTTCCGATAAGAAAAACAATAATAGAATAATGTTTTTGATATAGTATATAAAAAATTAACTTTAACATTACGTGAAAGAAAATTAAGTTATTTAGAGAGTTCAGATCAAAGAAAAATGAAGTAGGGAAATGATGTTCTATTTTTTGCTTTTTAAAACACTAGGAGACTCTGCCTTTCTCAATGGTCTGAATCGAAATGGTTTGAATCAATGGTTGAATCGTTGGCTATAATTTAAAGCTTTATATTTTATGTAATTTTTAGTGTTTTGGAGAGCACTTATAACGAATATGAAGTTAGATTTGCAAAATTCTTTGCGGTTAATCCAATATGTAGGTGAATACGAATCATATTGGCGATGGCTAAAAAACTATTATCGTAGCACTGATAAATGAGTATCTGTTTTCGGGATGAGTGATTGTAAATACAATATCAATTTATAAGAATTTAACTATAGAATATAAGAATTTTTATTGTTATTTAAAATTATATATTATAATGAGAATTTGAATTGTTATTTGTTATTTTTTTATGAAATAAATTGAAAATTCTTAAGTTAAAACTGCGAAAACAATTGGAATTGGGAATTAAATTATACAAATGGATAAGTAATGTATATATTTTTAAATATCATGTGTGAAATAAAAATTTACTGAAAGTTTATATTTTATACTAAGCCATTAAGTAATGCTACTACAGTAGCATATTTTTATAATAATTATTTCATTTTGCTTATTTTTACTTATCATAAATAATTGCGAGTATGCTTAAATTTATGTAATTACTTTAAAAATCATGTTTTTCTAAAACTGATTTTTTTCCCGATACGAGTTCTTTTGTATACTGTTGAACAAAAATTAAATATAATTATTTAGATTGGATATAATTAATCTTATTGCTGGTTACAATCTTTCAAATTTTACTATGTAGAATTAGTCTTTCAAATAAGAATTGAAACATTCGATCAGTATTTGGAATACATTGTTCTTTTACAAAACTAATAAAGCCTTTTTCATGTTTTGCCGCGAAAGGTTGCATATT
This sequence comes from Parasteatoda tepidariorum, assembly GCF_982258835.1. Taxonomy (NCBI): domain Eukaryota; kingdom Metazoa; phylum Arthropoda; class Arachnida; order Araneae; family Theridiidae; genus Parasteatoda; species Parasteatoda tepidariorum. Next base: position 43,983,232 of record NC_141759.1, read on the forward strand.
TTTTTTATATAAAAATAAAAAAAAATATTTTTAACTTTTTCAGTTATTAAAGTTTTTTTAGATACATTTTCAAAGCTATTGCTTCTTTCCTTAACCCCTCTATTTTTGAATATCTGAAAGTTTTAGATTCACAATCTAAACTGGATGTGACTTTTAATGACCCGTTAGGTTAAACAGTGCTTCCCGCCGAGTTCTTTTATATTTTCTATCCAGCTGTATTTGATTTTAATTTTCTATTGAAACTTTTGTTTTTAGTAGCATATGTAAAAAATATTATCTAAGCTCTCTCACATTCTCTTCAAAATTTAATGTATTGATTTATCTTCTCAATATGGTAGTGATCTATCAGTGATAGATTCAGTGATCTATCTTCTCAATATGGTAGCATCGCATATTTTATCAATGTCAGATGGCTAACTCGTGGAAAATATTTTAAAAGTTTTTTTTAAGGGAACAAATAAATATGCAATATGCTATGAAAGATAAAGAATTTATCCCTGAATTAGATTATGATGATCGGTTGTGTGACCTTTGTTTTTCACTGGATATATTAGTAAAATTTAATAAATTATATAAAGACTTGCAAGAGTAAGATAATTAATTAATCGATGTTTTCAAATTTCCCAAAACTTTTATCGGAGAATCATTATTATTTGAATACCAATTTAGAAATAGTTTATCTTTAATGGCAAAGAATTGACAGTACGGCAAATCACAAAAGGAACAAAAACATGAAAAAGTCATTTCCTTATGTGTCCCCTTTTTTCCCAGGTGACAGTCGTCTTATAAAGAGTATTGCAATAGATCAGTGGTTCCCAACCTTTTATGGACCATCTCCCCCCTCTTGGGGTTGCCTGACACATATCGCCGCTTTCTCTTTTTGCTCAAAAAACCATTCATTGTTGCTTGTGAGCAACCAAACACTGAATATATGCAATGTTATTTGATTTTAATTTAAATTGTAATGCAAATAAAGAGGCACGAGCCTGTCATTTTTATTAATTAAAAAAGAAATTGTGCATCTTTTTTTTTTCAAAAGGAAATGATATTTAAAACGGAATAATCAAAATAAAAGTAATTTTTTTTAAATTCATATTTTAATGTAATCAAGAAAAAGTTAAAACGTTAACAACTAAAATTTCAGAAAAAATGAAGATTGAGAAAGTACATTTTTACCACTTCAATGACTGCCCTGTGCTTGGTGTATTTCAAGTTAAAGCTTGAATGTCAGGTTTTATGCTCCTCAGATTTAAACGCGGGTCTCCTTTGAAGCAAATATCCAACCTTTCTCTTTGCATTGTGAGCAGCTGGAAGACAGAACTAAATCCTGTTTCTACTAAATATGTTGACGGGAACGAGATAAGAAGCGGCTCAGTTTGTTTCCACAATTGTGGATAAGTGTCCATAAGCTTTACCCAAGCTAACTTGTAACCGTATTTTTTAAAGACGACTTTAGCCTCACAGTCATACTTCAAATCTAAAATCTCAGTCTACAAAGAGGAAGTGAGCTTATCCACAACTTCAAAAGAGAAAGGATAGAAAATCCAATCCGGAATTTCTAATTTCATTAAATCTTTAAATCTTGATTCCATAACTGATCAAGGTGATCAGTAAAAATTAAGATTTTATTTTCGAGAATCTCGATATCTGCCATTGAACACTTTTTAAGAGACACTTTTTGCATTTCCTTCATTTTTTCAAGACTATGAGTGAGGTACGCAGTTTCTAACTTGCGTTGCTTCAAACTCTCACTTAAAACCGGATCAATGGTGTCGAGAAACTCAGTAACCGAATCCAGCAATTCGAAGAAACGGCTCAGTTTCCTTTTGAAAGCCATCTCACAGCTGTATGTAGGAGCAGAAATTCGAAATCTTCATCATTTTCATGGCAAAGTTCTCGGAACAAACGGTTATTAGGAGAATTAGCTTTTATTTTATTGATGCCAGAAATAACCAATTTTTCGCAGTCAAAAGTTGAAGATTAATGACATAATGAATGGTGAGATAACTTCCGGTACTTCTTTTTTAAGGTGACCCAGAAACCCAGTATGACAACCAGACATGGTTGGAGCACCATCTGTTGCACAAGCACTTACATTTGTGAGGGTAATTTCTTTTACCTCAAAATAATCTTTGACCAATTTAAAAATCGACGATCCTTTTGCATCTGTGTTCAAAGTTCTTGTAAACAACATTTCCTCGTTAATCTCCTTACTCTCATTTATGAATCTCACGTAAACTAAAACAGCTTTGTTATCTATCACAGTTGATTCATCAATCTGCAACGCAAATTTACCTTCTTTCAGAAATTTGATGAGTTTTGATTCAACGTCGGCGGTCATCTCATCAATACGCCTGGAAACAGTATTATTGCTCAGAGGAACAGAGTGACTTATCAGATTCCCGCCTGCGATACCAAAACGTATGACGAAAACGATCCTGCACTTGAATTTTTTTTAATTTTTAACTATCATAATTCTTTGTCTACACCAGAACCATAGGTTTCATTTATATTTTCAATTTCAATCTCAAATAGCTTTTATTATTAATATTATTAGCAATTTTTATCTTTTGAGTACTCGTCGCCCCCTGATCGCCCCCCTAAGGATTATCGCCCCCTTGAGAAGCTCTATCGCCCCCTTTTGGGGCGATCGCCCCCAGGTTGGGAACCACTGCAATAGATGGTATGGTGACTATCCATGACAAACTGATCATTGCAGATGGAACAGTGTGGATCAGAAACCAAGCCAAAACGGTAAATGTGTGCGGTCAAACAACCATTTTCTATGTAATTGCCAGGTATGAATGCTCTTTGGTCAAAGGGCTTTCTACTTCTTGTTTATAGTTCTTTCAATTAATTGTGTGAAGATGGTTTCCTAATTTAACCCTTTCGCGCTGACTGTCACAAATACGTGCCACCATAAAACCGTATCAATCAGGGTAAAAAGATAAAATAGTAACCAAAGTAGTTCTTTAGCAATTTATTTGTGGGCTGGGTTATAATTGTTTGATTTATTTCATTCACCATTTCTTAGTTCAGAATAAAATTATTTAGTTATACTTTGAACTAACATTGATTATATCTATGATTAAACTAACAATAATTCAAGTAAAAGCAAAGAATGTCTGTCAAATTAGCAATGCCGACATTTAAGTTACCGTTTTATATTTATTTACATCCTGATTCTGATTTTGTACGAATGCTTTTATGAATCACCCGTCCCCAAGGGGTTAAGAACAGTAATGCGCAACCGTTTTACCAATTAAATTGCTTTCCAAAAAGCAAACCTAAATATTTCTTGAAATACGCTTATGAAACAACGAAACTTTTAACAGTATTTTTTATAACTGTTTCAGAATTAACAAAATAGGAATGTTTGAAATATTTTCATGTTGACGTAAATAGAGTTGTGGAAAACCTGCTAATGTGGTTTGTTAACTCAGTGCTTCTATAAAATAAAACAAATCTTTGTGTCTACGTCAAAAATTATTTTTCTAATGCTGTTATTACAACAGAGATATATTCTTACTTAAGTTATTTTGCACAAATAGTAGCTCCTCAACTCTTCTTTTGAGTACCCTGAACCCTTCAAATGTTCTTCCTCTAAGTGGAATACAAACCTTGGTCTATATCAAGTCCCTGTATCATGTGGGAAAAACTTGATCGCTTTCCGTACTTATTTCAAGGTTCATTCTTGCTGTATTTTTTATTACAGCCTTATGGAACACGTAGAGGATTATGACCAAATCTGTATTGCAAACATAAATTATTACATAAAAGAAAATTTCAAAGAGTTTAAATCAAAATAAAGTATTTTAAATTCAATCTTCAGAAATAAAATACTATCAAAATGTTCTTTGAATGAAACTTTTTATACCGTGTGTAATAAAATTGATAATGTGATCACATGCTTAATTTTCATTGTGCGTATATGCAGGAAGTTACTCATAATTTTTTTCTTATACTATAAAAATGTCGCTGAATAAAGCTAGTTACTTACCATTTTTAACAAAAGAGCACTACTAACTTCTTCGAATTCAGATATCGTAGAAAAGACACTTAGCACCAAACACATGAATACCATCAGGAAGCTGAAAAAAATATACATTATTACTTTCTTTGCATCGTAAAACAGCTTAAAAGAAGAGACAACAATATAATATTTTTGATAAAACCTTTTGTTAAGTGAAAGACCTTAGTTGAAAGATATGGTTTCCTAAAATTATTAATTGATTATTAGCGATAAATGAATTTATAAAATTTATATTTAAAGATAGAGTAGTCATTTTGTTTTGATGATTTTAAAAGCGTTACCCGTAAATTTACAACATATAAGGCTATATATAGATTAAAAGAATATAGGTCGATAATATATAGGTTGTTATCTAATGACCATCATTAATAAATGTCAAAAAATACACCGTAGAAATTGCAAATTAAAATTTCGTCAAGGATTAAGCTCAAACGTTTTCAAATTTGGACGAATCATTAGTAAGAAAGTCAAAATCAAAACGTATTTGATGGCCGGAGGAAACAAGGAGGAATTAAAGGATGATTAGCAAAAAACACCTCCAAGTTTTTTCAACAATTTAACTGGTTTTTGATGTTTATCCCTTTCTCACTACCTTCCTTTCTAAATTTTATCACATATATTTTTGTGTGCACTTTGATTTCATTTTTGACAAGAATTCTAAAAATAGAAGGCCGGTTACTGATCTACCAGAGAGTGTGGTAACCTTATAGTATTATACACCATTCAGTAGTTTTAAGATTATGTTTATCGTCAATAGCAGTTCCAAAATTTATATATTTATAAACATTGTTGTTTATTTATTCATACTTATTGTTGTATTATCTGTTGTATTAATTTTTTTTTACCTACATGCTAATTTACGTAGATTTGCTGACTCATTAATTTGCTTGTTCTTATTTTTCCTTTTTTTCCTTCATTTTATCAATCGTATTAAAGGTTTTCGCAATGATTAGTTATTAATAAATTAACATTAAATTACAGTAGCCTGTATCCTATTTACCCAGAATAACATGGATTTATAAGAATACAAAAATTGACAGTTAGACACAGGAAAATTCTGTTATATAAAAACCTTTTAATGGATATGGAAAATATTGTTTTAGGTCAGAAATATCTCTAAATAAAAAACTGAAGAAATTGGTAGTTTAACAATTCTTGAATGTAAGACGTAAATGTGTTATTTATATTTTAAAAATTAATAAAAATATGATGTTTACTTTAACTAGCACAGCATAATATATACAAACGTTTCATACACACCAAAAGTTTTCAACTCATAGCGTTTCTAATTATTAAAAATAAAGAAAAGAGTATAATTTTTTTCTTTAAATTAGTCTCAGGTTGGTGAATTTTTGTAAGACACTGACTTTTTTTTCGAAAAAAAAGAGGGTTATTCCAAATTTCCTTAATTCATCAACATCATTTTATGAAAGAAAAAATTTTTTTACTGTGACTTCTAAATGAAATATGATATCTTACCGATTACGTGTTAATATCAGAAGTGTTTACTACTAGTTGTTATTTGTGCAAGTATAAAAGTGATAGCAACACTTATGCGTCTATGTTTTATTCCCGGGCTTATAAATTTAAGTTCGATTGAATTTAACCACCACTCCAAACATATAAATTAAACATATATATTAATGCATACAATAATACTGGTTGTGTAAACCGCAGGATTCAAAAAAATTTTTACTTTTGAAAACTTAAGAGAAGACATAAACCTCAGACCGATGGCAGCTCATTTTTGTAGTGACGCAATTTTAAAAATTTACAAAATATTTAATTTCCTTTTATTCCAATTACCAGAAAGAACCACCTTAAAGACCACAATACAAGACGAATGGGAAAAAGACCGCTAACGGCCCCAGGTGCCCAGATATATTTCGATGATGATGATGATTACTGGCTGTGTACTTAAACTATCAAAAATGTGCACTTCCTCCTACAATTCATAGTTCAGTTTATCATTTTACTATCAGGGCAGTGCGGAATTTGGCAGTTATGCTATTTTGAATGAAAGTTACAGATCACAAACTATTTTTAGAAGTTTTAAAATATCGATCGATTTGTGCATAGAAATTGCATTTTCACAAATGTTTGGTTTTCATCGATACATTCGCAACTTTTTAAGCCTCTATATTTCATTTTTTGGATTTATAAATTTAGAATGAATTTAACCACCATTCCATGAATTAATTTAGCATTTTATATAAATGCATACGAATTTTTGGTGGTGTATTCGAAATATCAAAATCTTACATCATCGAAATATATCTGGGCGCCTGGGGCCATTAGCGGCCTCTCTGCAATTCATTTTTCAATTTTCATTTCAATAACTGAGCTGTATAAAATTTGGTAGTTATGCCATATCAGACCTGCCAACTTTTAATCCCTTCCATTATCATTTTTCCCAGTGGTATTAAAATGGAATTAAAACTTCAATTTTAAACAGACAAATACGTTGTATTTGAAAAAAATTAAGTTGACCATGATAGTAACGCATATTAATATATAAACTTAATTTTTGTAAGAATAATGGTGATCAAAATCATTTAAAAATTAAATTTATAAAAGAAAAAATAGTATATATTTACTACCACTTTAAATATGAAAATAAAATCTCCCGCAAAATCCGGGAGAGTTGACAGGTATACTATATTAACATGTTGAATGCCATGGGGGTCACCGGTGAAGCCAAGATTATTAGAAACACATAATTCGAGTAAATTTTTAATATTTTTATATTATTATAGTTACTAAAATGGTTTGATGAAATTAATGCAGTATAGAACACACAAAAATAGTTTTATTTATATACACCGAGATGCCAACTTGCTCCGGACAGCGAATAAATATTTTCAAGTGGTAGTTTATTAATTGTGATTCTTGGTTTAATAAATTCAATTTATTAGATTTTTATCCACCATTATTTCTAAACAATTCGTAGGCTTATATAATTCACCACTTTTTTTCATATATGTCATGCTAAACCTTTTAAAAAACTGGCGAAATTTGTTTAATTTTTGCAAATTTATATTGTAGTTATTTACCGTTGTGGCCAGACGGAGCCATGTAAAATTAGTGTGGCATTCAACGTGTTAAATGAAAGCTACAGATCACAAACAATTTTTAGAAGTTTTAAAATGTCGATTTGAGCATAGAAATTGCATTTACAGCATTTTCGCAAATGCTTGGATTTCATTGATTTATTCGTAACTTCAGAATTTCAACACGATTCTTTTATTTCTTTTAAAAAGTACTTTTCATTCAAAACTTATTTCTTCTCTTAAAAATATAATCATTTTAAGGAATGAGTAAGACAGATTGCTGGATCATGTCCAACGAGAATTTTCAAAAAAGTTTCTTTATGTTTACCATAAAGACGGATAATCCTGTAAAATGATTTATTTTCACTATTATACATCTTGAAGTTGATGAAAGGGTAAGGTTAAGTGGTTGTGCTAAAATTTCACGATAAGTTTTCAGCTGAAACATTAAACAGGGACATTAAAACTTCAATAGAAAAAAGTAACTTTTATGAGCATAATTTGTAAAATTATTTTGAATTCAATGCTTTTAGGTAATAGAAACGTTACATAAAATGCAGATGCAAATATTTTAAAATTAAAGTGGAATATTTGCAAGCCATAAATCTTATAGAAAAATCTGTCTAAATTAGTATTATTATGGATGCAACTTACTTCTGCTAACATTTGTAATTTCAGCCCTTAACCCCTTGGGGACGGGTGATTCATAAAAGCATTCGTATAAAATCAGAATCAGGATGAAAATAAATAAGAAACGGTAGCTTAAATGTAGGCGTTGCTAATTTGACAGACTTACTTTGCTTTTACTTTAATTACTGTTAGTGTAATCATATATATAATCAATGTTTGTTCAAAGTATAACTAAATAATTTTATTTTGAACTAAAGTAATGGTGAATTAAATAAATCAAACAATTATAAACCCGCCAACGAATAAACTGCCAAAGAACTACTTAGGTTACCAGTTTTATCTTTTTACCCTGATTGATACAGTTTTATGGTGGCACGCAGGGGTGAAAGCGAGACGGAAAAGCTGGTAGTAAACTCCTTTCGGTTATAGCTAGTTTTTCGGAAGAGTTTACTTGCGCTTTTTTTAAAATTATTCAACAATATCTACTTTACCTTGGAAAAGAAGCAGTTTTATATATATGCTAAAATTATAAAAGAAATCTTGCTAGTTACAGATATTTTATTTTTTTCGAAACAAATGCTGGATTGAAATGTTTTACGTACCAGTTTTTTTCTCTTTTCCATCTTGGTATATAAGTGCTTTCAGCCATGCTGGCACGTATTTGTAAAATGCCATTTAGGCCTCAGATGCCCAGTTCTACAACAACAAACGGTACGCTTACCTGCCAACTTTTACGCATTTGGCGTAAAATTTAATTTCCATATTTAAAGTGGTAGTAAAATGTATGCTTTCTATATATTCCTTCCCAATTTAAAACCCAATTTAAAATCTTTTTGACCACCACTATTTTTAAAACCTTTAAGCATGTATATTACTATGAAATATTGTCGTATTAGTCCACATAAGCTTTATCCAAAAACAGCATATATTTTGGCCTAAAATTGTAACTTGAGTTCGAATTTACTACCACTGGGGAAAATCATCCGCGATAGGATTAAAAGTTGGCAAGTATGGGTACGTAATTGTGACTGTCGGCGCGAAAGGGTTAATCCATACATGCCAACTTTTACGCATTTGGCGTAAAATTTTATTTATATATTTCAAGTGGTAGTAAATATATATTATTTTTTTTTATAAACTTAATATTTAAAGCATTTTGATCACCACTATTCTTAAAAAAATTAAGCATATATATATATACATGCGCTACTGTCATAATAGTCAGTTTAAGCTTTTTCAAATGAAACATATTCTTTTGCGTAAAATTTAAATTCAAATTCCATTTTGATACCACTGGGAAAAATCATAGTGGAAGCGATTAAAAGTTGGCAGGCATGTTAATCTGTCAAAACTATTTAAAACTAATTAGAAGTATTTGGATAATGTTTAAGCATTTGCAAGTTATCAATTGTATCAAAAAAATCTCGTCCGAATTGCAATTAATGCAGATGCAAAGAGCTATAGTTAATATAGAGCTTTAGAAAGTCAAACATTTAATTTAGAAATCTTTCTGAATTATAAATAAATTAGAAACATAGGATTTAGTTAGTGTGAAGCATTTTGTTAATGATTTTCTAAATTCTGTATGATTTGTATGCAATGTAGATCCAAAGTGTAATGCAGAGAATGCAATTATATGTAATTTTCATGTAATTCTCAAAATATTTTAATCAAATTAATTTGATAATTATTTTAACAAATCCCTTTTTGTTTTATCTATATTATTTTAATTCATTTATCATATGACAATTGTTTGATGTAAGTCAAGAAGATTTAAATCATTTAACAATAAAATTATTTGTGAATTACTGAAATAATTTGTTTAAATGAAATAATTCTTACAATAAAAGTTCAAAAAAAAAAAAAGTCTAGGTACTTTTCACTTAGCCGGGCACAAGGAAATTCAACTATTTTTTTTCTATTTTTTTACTATATTTTATTTATTTATTTAGTTTATTTTCATATGTTTGAAAAATAAATAAGAGATAGTATAAATAAAAAAAGTTAGCGGAGGTCACTATTTCTTGGTCCCATCTAGCCGGAAAATACCAAAGTCTATAAAATAAGTCTAGTTATTTTACAATTAGCCTGAAAAAGAAAATTCAATAATTTTTTTTAATTTTTTTCATCTTATTTAATTTCATGTGCTTAAAAAATATCAAAAATAAAAATAAAATAAAGTTGGGGGATAAATAAGATATAAATAAAAGAACTTAAATAAGAGATATAAATAAAAAAAGTTAGCGGAGGTCACTATTTCTTGGTCCCATCTAGCCTAAAAATACCAAAGTCTATAAAATAAGTGTAGTTATTTTACAATTAGCCTGAAAAAGAAAATTCAACTATTTTTTTTAATTTTTTTCATCTTATTTAATTTCATGTGCTTAAAAAATATCAAAAATAAAAATAAAATAAAGTTGGGGGATAAATAAGATATAAATAAAAAAACTTAAATAAGAGATATAAATAAAAAAAGTTAGCGGAGGTCACTATTTCTTGGTCCCATCTAGCCGAAAAATACCAAAGTCTATAAAATAAGTCTAGTTATTTTACAATTAGCCTGAAAAAGAAAATTCAATAATTTTTTTTAATTTTTTCATCTTATTTAATTTCATGTGCTTAAAAAATATCAAAAATAAAAATAAAATAAAGTTGGGGGATAAATAAGATATAAATAAAAGAACTTAAATAAGAGATATAAATAAAAAAAAAGTTAGCGGAGGTCACTATTTCTTGGTCCCATCTAGCCGAAAAAAACTAAAGTCTGTAAAATAAATCTAGTTACCTAACCAATTAGCCTGAAAAAGAAAATCCAACTATTTTTTTTAATCTTATTTAATTTCATGTGTTTAAAAAATATCAAAAATAAAAATAAAATAAAATTGGAGGAGGTCTAAATTTTTGGCGACTTTCCGGGCTAATCGAAATGTACAAAAATATATATAAAAAATTTGAACTTCATTTTAATGGTATGATTTTCTGAAAACATGCCTTTGGTAAGTAATAAGTTCATTAAATTTGAAGAAGTATATTCTAAATATCACCTAAATTTTATAATTCTCAAGATTCAATTAAATATATGGAATTCCTATTCTCGAATTGAGAACACGATAATTAAAGTTTTCGAAATGACTTAATGAAACAAAGACTTGAACTTTTTTTTTGGTAAATCGTTTCTCCCGAAGAAATTGATGATCTTAGGTATATAGAAAATAGTGTTTTGTCAAACTATCGATTTGTGGAGTATCATTAAACGTAACATGAAATTGTATTTTCTTTTGATTTACTCAAGATTTGCTGAAAGGTAGTGGAAATTGCCGTACCAGCTGTTCCACCTAAAATATTTATTCAATAGTTCCATTTTTCTGAAATATAAAAGGTAATTTAACGGGTGGATATTTCAGAACAGATCATCGCAAGTTGTTCAAATTGTATTAAAAAAATTGTGAGTGTAAAAAAGGTGTTTTTTCAACAAAAAAAATAAATAAATAAAAAAAAAATAATTCCGAACGAAAGCATATTTTGTTTTGCGCAAAATTAAGATTCAAAACGTCTAAAAGTACGATTAAATGATAAATATAAAAAAAATGTCCCTAATAAGCCATAGTTACGGAACTGTTTCTAAAACTTTTTGTTTTGATGGAAATAATTGAAACCCATGGTATCATAAATTATGCAGTTTTAATTAATACCAAATAATAAAATTATGTTTAACAAATGCAAATCACTTAAAAACAAATAATGAAATGAATGATTAAATTTTAACATGGTGTTCTTAAAAGTATGTTTCACTATTTATAACAAGTCAAAAATTAAATTGAACATAAACTAATATAATTTTTTCACTAATTATCAATAATTATCAATTTGTCCTCCCTAAGTTGCACGGTATGACTCCAACTTACGGCCAGGCAGAGTATTTTTGTCCAGTAGTTGATATATTTCAGTTAACAAGCATAATTCTATTAATTTCCGCAATTCTGTGGTTGTGAATGGCAACCAGTTGTCCAACTTACGGCCCGGCTGAGTATTTATATCCAGAAATTGATATATTTCACTTAACAAGCATAATTCTATTAATTACCGCAATTCTGTAGTTGTGAATGGCAACCAGTTGTTTATACTATTCTTATCGAATGATTCCTATTCAAATAGATAGGCATTTCTATTGGTTACTACTATTAATGTTGATCATTGATGGATTTTCTATAGATACGTGAATGAAATGACGTCAGCTTGGATATTTCTATTATTTCCAAATCTATGCGCGAGTTTTGCTTTGAAAAGTGGTGGCTCCTGATCGTGAAGCGTTTTGAGTTCTTCAAATTACTATGTGGGTATCAGAAAAGTTTGTTCGGTTATAAAGTTTAACATTTTATTATGAAGCTCCATGTGGGAAAAATATTCATCAATGGTTTTCCTTTATACTAAAAACTTATTGACCCAATTTTCTCTCTCTAAATTCTTTGAATTTTTGCATGTTTTTTGAACAGTCAAATATAATAATCAACTTTTTTTCACCTATGAATAATACGGGTCAGCATCATGAATTCTATAAATGAAATAACTAACGTTTATTTTATTTATAATGCTGACACGTATGTCCTAATATTTTCCAAAATAGTAAACTGCTTTATTTCTTTTAATTAACCCTGAATAACGAAACTTTAAGTTTAATTTAACAAATTTATGAAAATCAACTATATGTCATTTATGCTGGGTACAAAATAATAATATGGAAGTTTGAAATTGTTACTGAACCTTTGAAAACGAACTTATTCATCAAGCGTACTAAACTGGCAAGTTTACTCTTTTTAATTAACACAAGGATTTGATATTACATTTATTTGATATTATATTTGATAACACAAGGTTGGTGGTGCTTATTTTACATTTTGCACTGAAAAGCTACTCTCTGGTACCATAAATTATCTACCGTATTGAGTGTTAAACTTTTTACAATTCAACGTTTAGTAATCATTTAATTTAATGGAAAAATATGGAGGTATAAGGCTTGAATCCCGCTGTTACCCTGGATTAATCTTCGTAATGTCCTTCTTTGTAGTGTGTTATCGGTTCTTCTACAGACTTAAGTGCTCAATTAAAGCTTTTAAGTCTTAATTGAGCACATAAGTCTGAGAATATATGTTCTATCAATAAACCAATTATTTAATGTCCCCAAGTGTTATGCCGTAGTGGTGCAAACAGTGGGTTTTGTCTTATAAACTCGTAGTGGTTGCGTCTGTTCTTTTAACTGTGTAACGAAGCTAGAGTACAGAGCTAGAGTACAAAGCTTTAATACAAATGCAAATGAGCTAAAGGTAGCGTTTTGTGTTAGTTCCAACAAGTATAAGGCAATGAAGAAGAATATTCACAGCTTGGCAACTCATTACTTTATTGGGGACATTACTCCATTGGAATCGATGGCTAAGAGCTGTCAAGTTATCGGAAAGGGTTAATTTAAGTAGAACAATGAATGAAACAACATTTAAAATAAATCTTTACATGGATAAAACTGATAGCTAATTTTAAACTTTAATTAAAAAACAGGATTAAAAATCATCCTAATAAGTTAACCCTCAAAATTCAATTAAAACTATGGATCACTATCCAATACTGTTTCTAAATTAAGGCACCGAGTTTTAAGCTACTAGGAATGAATTTCCATAACTTGATAACTTTGAAGTTTACTCCTTACAGTATGTTTTTCCCGGAACCAAGAAATTGATCATTTGAAATTCGGGAAAATGAGGGGAAAATGTTTCTACTAAAAGAATCGATTTGTGGGAGTATCATTAAACTAAGGAAGCTAACGCAAAATTATGTTTTCTTCCTTATTTACTCTAGATTTAAAGTGAAAGGAGTAGAAATTGTTGCGGCAGCTGGTTGCTTAAAATATTTATTCAGATTTCTCAGTTTTTCTCATCGTAAATATCTAAACTAGAGGATACTTTACGCCTATTCGTGAAAGCTGTTCTGCATATAAAAGTATCTAAAAAATAAAAAGATCTTGTAAACAAAAGGTTGTTCGAAATGTTTCAGTATTTATTTTTCGAGAGAATACTGACATAAGTTAAAAAGCACTTTTAGGAATAGGAAGGATCCTTAAAGATTGTAAAGGGGGGGGGGTGGAGTTTAAATACTTAAATCTCAAAAACCTTTTTACTTGTAAAAATTTTAAAGCTAAAACAATTACGTTCGTCGGTGACCTTATTATTCTGCGCTTAGCTCTATATGCACGTTTAAGAAAAATGAGCAGTCTTGATATGCGCGCTTTTCAGAAATAGATATAGATCAAAACACGTGTACAGGAAAATGGACATAGGTAGAAGTAGAAATTAGGCATAGTTGTATATCGGCAACAGTTGTTTATCGCTTCTTTCATTTGAGATAACGATATCGGATATCGGATCGAAGTATTGTCGATACATTCCAATTTATTATTGATGTGATGTTTGCATGTTTACTCAAAATTTTATCTAAATTACGATAGCGTCAAATTGACGCACATCCATTGAGATAGGTATACCACAAAGAAAATTTCAATATTTCAACGCTTTTGAAGAAAATAGACTTCAATATATATTTACCTCGATCAATGAAAAAAAGCCATTACAAGAGATAAGATAAAAATAAAAACAGTTTTTGTAATTTTCCTTACAAAAATCGAAATGCCTTAGAATGACGCGTCCCGTAAACGTAGTGTTAAATGTTTGGGACGAAGACAAATGATGAAATATAACAACGGGATTGCTCTATTTACATTACAGCTCTACGGTTCAAATATTTGAATTTTTATAACTTTAGTTTAGTTTTATAATTTTAGTTTCTAATTTTTTCTATTTAAGAATTTTTAAAAAACTTAAAATAATTAAGATAATAATGTAATCAGAATTAGTGTCATACGAATGTTTTAGTTCAGCACGTTGAATGCTACGGGGGTCACCGGTGACCAGCGGAGCCAAGATTATTAGAAACACATAATTCGTGTAAATTTTTAATTTTTGTTTAATATTATTATCGTTACTAAAATGGTTTGAAAAAATTAATGCAATATAGAACAGACAAAAATAGTTTTATTTATATTCACAGAGATGCCAACTTGCTCCGGACAGCGAATAAATATTCTTAAGTGGTAGTTTATTAATTGTGATTCTTGGTTTAACAAATTCAATTATCCACCACTGTTTCTAAGCAATTCGTAGGCTTATATAATTTATAATTTTTTTTTTCAGATATGTCATGCTAAACTTTTTAAAAAGCAAGCAAAATCTGTCTAATATTTGCAAATTTAGTTTGTAGGTATTCACCGTTTGGCCAGACAGGCAAGCCATGCAAAATTAGCATGGCATTCAACGTGCTAATTATATTAAAATTTTTGAAGCAATCAGCCGTTTTTATCCGATCTCTATATTATAATAGCTAATTATATAACATAATGAAGAACTCAATGTAATCTTATGCTGCAAAAAGTTATGGAAAAATTGATTTGAATAATAGAAAATGTATGGATTAATATAAGTAAAAAGATTGTTTATTTTTATTAAATTGTTGCGAATTAACGATTTAGGTAAGTATGATTTATTTTTAACTTCACCAGCAAAAAAATTTCTTATCAAAAATTATCAGATCCTATATATTTTAAAAAATAAATATTTTTACACCGTTTTTATTAAAATAATTGCAAATTAAAATTATTAAAGCAAATGAAAAGGTGAAATATTAAGGAATATACTAAAACTTTAAATATTAAAAAAAATTGTACCGAAAAATATTAGATTTTGGAATTTATGCCTTTATTTTCCTATCAATTAAAGTTTATTAATTATTAGGGAATTAAAAATTCTTTCAATAAACGATACGCTTACTGCTTTGCTAATTAAATTATTATATTAGAAAAAGCAAAAATATCAAAATAAAAAAACAGCGTATAAAATAAATAAATATATAAATGAAATTTTTAAGGAAATAGAATTACACGCTCATTACTTAATAGGCAGTAGATTGAAAAAGATTTACTAAGCACATTTTTAAATAAAAGTTTTAAAGGTTCGTAATTTATTATTCAGAAAACTAAAAGCGAAATAAATTAACAGATAATAAGGATTTAAGCTCACAATTAAAAGGGTGTACAAAAGATTTTTGACATATTCTTAAAATAAAGTCATTTCTGCAAAGAAAGTATTAAAAAACTAGAATTGATTATTTTTCTCTGTAAACAGGAAATAAAAAGTAATAAATCTACTATGAGAAAGACTTAAAAATGACAATGTGTCATTTATATTAAAAAAAAAGAAAAACTATTGTCTAAATGACTTTTTAATATTTTTGACGATTTAAGAGGCTAAAGTAATTCTACTGCAATTTTTTTTCATTTAATGTAAGTAAATGAATTTTTTTCTTTAGTTAGTATTTTTTGGAAATAATAAAAATATAGTTTTATTTTGAATTCAAAAGCTGACTGTTTTGATTTATCACTTAAAAATAAGGTCATTAAAAAAAATATTAACAGTCTTGCAAATAAAGAAAAATTATCACATGAGAGTTATTTACATGAAAACAGTCACTTTAAGATCTTAAAATCCAAAATGTAAATAAATTAATAAATAAAAAGTAAAGTTAAAGAAAAAAGCTTAAAGCTTTTTACGTAAATAAATGTCTTTATTGACATTTTATGAAAAATCTATATCTCGTCAATTATTGACTAATTTTAAACTAATTTGTATAATTTCCAAATTTTGAAAAGTAATGGAATAATGTTAATTTTAACTCTATGTTTTACTGAATTTTTTTAAAAAAAATTACAGCTATCTCAAATTTAAATGTGATAACATACTGCATATGTTTATATACTATATTATGAATAAATTAACTGTAATAATAGTTTTGGGAAAAAGAATTTGTAGTAACAACCGAGTCTTCATTTTAGTATTATTACCTTTTGAAAAATATATTTCGAATTGAAAATATTCTTGATATTCTGAAGTGAGAAATGCAAACGTGTGAATTTATTTCCTATTTTCTTAGAAATATTTTTTTTATGTTTTTAAATCTACAATAAGAACAATCGAGAGAATGATATTGTTGGGAAAGCTTTTATGAAATCGAGAAGAGTCAATTATTGACCTTGTTAATATCCTTGCCAATTACTGACGAATTTTTAAGAAATATGTATAATTTCCAAATTTTAAAAAAGAAAGAGAATATTGTTTTATTTGAACTCTTTTTCATTGATTTTTGTTAAAAAAATTACAGCTATATCAAATTTACAAGTGATAACTTTACTGAATATGTTATTCTATACAATGAATAAACTAGTTTTTATAGCTTTGGGAAAAAGAATTTGTAGTAACGACCTTTTCTTCATTTTAGTATTAATACCTTATGAAAGATATATTCCGAATTAAAAATATTCGGAATACTACATAGGAACAAGCAATACATCAGAATATTCTACAGTAGACATTAGTGTATATGATTCTTTTTTATTCTGGGACACTTTAAAAACAGTACGTCCTGCACAGCTCATTGCTTTTTGCTAAAACTAATCACCATTATTTCCCAAAACCTGCTACATCAAGCATTCCGAAGTATTTATAATAAATGTGATAGATGAAGTTCTTTTTTCTAATGATATCTTCAAGACGTAAAGAAGCTTCAGTGTTACTTAGTTATTTAACACTAGGTTCACGGATGTTTCTTATATACCTATCTCTACGAACACGCGTCAATTTGACGCATGAACGAATACATCACTAGATTTATTGAAGTTTTTCATATATATATATATATATATATATATATATATATATATATATATATATATATATATATATATATATATATATATATATATATATATATATATATATATATATATATATATATATATATATTTAATAAATTCAATTTAATAGATTTTTAACCACCACTATTTCTAAATAATTTGAAGGGTTATATAATTTGCCACTTTATATATGCTTAATTTACTTAGTGGTTATTTACTAACATTCTGCGTTTGTTCTTTCTATTATTGCTTATCGGCAGCAGTTGTTTATCGCTTCTTTCATTTGAGATAACGATATCGGATAACGGATCGAAGTATTGTCGGTACATTCCTATATATTATTGATGTGATGCTTGCGTGCTTACTTAAAATTTTGTCTAAATTACGATCGCGTCAAATTGACGCATATCCGTTGAGATACGTATACCACAAAGAGAATTTCAATATTTCAACGCTTTTGAAGAAAATAGACTTCAATATATATACTTACCTCGATCAATGGATAAAAGTCATTACAAGAGATAAAATAAAAATTCGAACGGGTTTTGTAATTTTCCTTACAAAACTCGAAATGCGTCAAAATGACGCGTCCCGTAAACCTAGTGTTAAACATAGATATACTGTATAAATCACTTTCCATTTTGAAAAAATTGATACTGAATATGAAAAATTGAATATGAAAAGATTTTTACTCTGCTCATTTGTGTTACTACGTTGCTTAAAAGTTTCTGCATAAGAATATTCTACAATAAGAACAAGCTAGAGAATGACTTTGTTTTTAAAGTTTTGATGAAATTGAAAAGAGATATTTATATAAAATTATACCATCATTGCGATACCAAGCCAATGGAACTAAAGCCGCTCTTTCGGAGGTAGGTACATAAGAAGAAGTGAATACTGCCCGTTTGGGAAGAGGAAACATATTCTTGACATGTCCTTCACAACTGGTCATTCATCCGGAGATGGCCCAGGGTGGGGGAAGAAATGAGAATTCCAAACATCGAGGATCACTTAAACGTCAGATAGAGGGATGACTAGACGTCTAATAGAATAATAGTCATAGTATAATAGAATAATGGAATAATAGAATGGAATAGTCATGAAAGACTGTTCCGAACTTTAAGTAACTAAAAGAAATACATATGATTCTTTTTTATTCTGGGACACTTTAAAAACAGTACGTCCTGCACAGCTCATTGCTTTTTGCTAAAACTAATCACCATTATTTGCCAAAACCTGCTACATCAAGCATTCCGAAGTATTTATAATAAATGTGATAGATGAAGTTCTTTTTTCTAATGATATCTTCAAGACGTAAAGAAGCTTCAGTGTTACTTAGTTATTTAACAATAGGTTCACGGATGTTTCTTATATACCTATCTCTACGAACACGCGTCAATTTGAAGCATGAACGAATACATCACTAGGTTTATTGAAGTTTTTCATATATATATATATATATATATATATATATATATATATATATATATATATATATATATATATATATATATATATATATATATATATATACGAATACATATTTAATAAATTCAATTTAATAGATTTTTAACCACCACTATTTCTAAATAATTTGAAGAGTTATATAATTTGCCACTTTATATTTGCTTAATTTACTTTGTGGTTATTTACTAACATTCTGCGTTTGTTCTTTCTATTATTGCTTATCGGCAGCAGTTGTTTATCGCTTCTTTCATTTGAGATAACGATATCGGATAACGGATCGAAGTATTGTCGGTACATTCCTATATATTATTGATGTGATGCTTGCGTGCTTACTTAAAATTTTGTCTAAATTACGATCGCGTCAAATTGACGCATATCCGTTGAGATACGTATACCACAAAGAGAATTTCAATATTTCAACGCTTTTGAAGAAAATAGACTTCAATATATATACTTACCTCGATCAATGGATAAAAGTCATTACAAGAGATAAAATAAAAATTCGAACGGGTTTTGTAATTTTCCTTACAAAACTCGAAATGCGTCAAAATGACGCGTCCCGTAAACCTAGTGTTAAGCATAGATATACTGTATAAATCACTTTCCGTGGATGAAAAAATTTTTACTCTGCTCATTTGTGTTACTACGTTGCTTAAAAGTTTCTGCATAAGAATATTCTACAATAAGAACAAGCTAGAGAGCTACTCTGTTTTTAAAGTTTTGATGAAATTGAAAAGAGATATTTATATAAAATTATACCATCATTACGATACGAAGTCAATGGAACTAAAGCCGCTCTTTCGGAGGTAGGTACATAAGAAGAAGTGAATACTGCCCGTTTGGGAAGTGGAAACATATTCTTGACACGTCCTTCACAACTGGTCATTCATCCGGAGATGGACCAGGGAGGGGGAAGAAATGAGAATCCCAAACATCGAGGATCACTTAAGCGTCAGATAGAGGGATGACTAGACGTCTAATAGAATAATAGTCATAGTATAATAGAATAATGGAATAATAGAATGGAATAGTTATGAAAGACTGTTCCGAACTTTAAGTAACTAAAAGAAATACATTTTGATTTTGGATACTAATTCTACGCCGGTAGTAATGCGTTTTCATTTACTATTATAAATCCAGTGCAGCTCAATTAATTTTGGTAATAGTTACCAATCGAAGTAAAATCTTAAACTATGTACTGGAAAGCAAAATTAACCCCTTGGGGACGGGTGATTCAGAAAAGCATTCGTACAAAATCAGAATCAAGTTGTAATTAAATAAAAAACGGTAACTTAAATATAGTCTTTGCTAATTTAAAAGACTTACTTTGCTTTTACTTTAATTATTGTTAGTTTAATCATATATATAATCAATGTTAATTCAAAGTATAACTAAATAGTTTTATTTTGAACAAAGTAATGGTGAATTAAAAAAATCAAACAATTATAACTCCTCCCACAAATGAACTGCTAAAGAAATACTTTGATTACCAGTTTTATCTTTTTACCCTGATTGATACGGTTTCATGCTGTCACGTATTTGTGACAGTCGGCGCGAAAGGGTTAATGGAGAAATGGTATTAATTCGTTTAGTGGAGAGTAAAAAATAGCCAAACTATTGTTGAAGCCGAAGATGTTTGATTGATTTTAATAATATCAGAGATGCCAACTGCTCCGGACACGACAATATAATAAAAATTACGGTAAATAAGTACAAAGTAAATTTTGCAATTATTTGACTATTTTTGCCTGCTTTTTAAATGATATTGCAATACATAACTACTGTAGAGTGGTTAATTATATAAGCCCACGAATTATTTAGAAATAGTGGTGGATGAAAATCTACTAAATTGAATTTATTAAACCAAGAATCACAATTAATAAACTACCACTTTAAAATATATATTTGCTGTCCGGAGCAAGTTGGCATCTCTGTAATATATGTAACTTGATACAAAGTATCAGGTATGTACAAAAAGCAAAATTAATGGAAAAATGGTACTAATTTGTTTAGGAGGAATTTAAAAAATCGCCATATTCTTATTGACGCCAATGATGCTTAATTAATTTTGATAATTGGCACTTCGAATATTATGATAAATGGGGCAGTTTTAATCAGCACAAAATATATTGATATAAGTACAATCAGTATATTTGGTACCTATTAAAACTGCATTAAAAGTGAGCAGTTTAATATATAGGTACTATGAAAAAAGGTTTTTAAGGAGGCCTGGAAAGGATAAGTACCAGAGAAAATCCTTTGATTTTGGTAAATTTTGACCATCCCGAGTTCACCCAACGCCTCCTACAACTGAAAGCCTCCACACGGTTTTTTTATAGGTAGTCCGATCAGACCACTGTGAAGGATATGCACTTTCATAACGAGTCATTTAATACAGAATATAATGAAAAATATATTATAATATAGTAAATATATGACTAATAGAATAATTTAGTAAATATATGACTAAAAATTTATTTTATTTACGAATATTATTTGTTTGCCTTATTCACTTGTCAACCACTACAGATTCAATTCTCTAATATATATGATAAATTTCTCTCAAATTACTTTTATAAAAGGTTTTGGGTTCATGCGCACAACTGGTTCTCTTTTTAAGCAGTCTGCGCGGACTACTTATAAAAGACCGTGTGGAGGCTTTTTGATGTAGGAGGTGCTGGTTCACCTCGAGGAACAGCATCATACCAAATGATACTGAATGCAGTTAATCTTTCATTTTGTGGCATGAACTACCGAAAACTCCTTTTGTTTAACCCCTTGGGGACGGGTGATTCAGAAAAGCATTCGTACAAAATCAGAATCAAGTTGCAATTAAATAAAAAACGGTAACTTAAATGTAGTCGTTGCTAATTTGACAGACTTACTTTGCTTTTATTTTAATTATTGTTAGTTTAATCATATATATAATCAATGTTAATTCAAAGTATAACTAAGTAGTTTTATTTTGAACAAAGTAATGGTGAATTAAATATATCAAAAAATTATAACTCCGCCTACAAATAAACTGCTAAAGAAATACTTTGATTACCAGTTTTATCTTCTTACCCTGATAGATACGGTTTTTTGCTGTCACGTATTTGTGACAGTCGGCGCGAAAGGGTTAATATAGTCCTTCTGTTTTGCTCTTGATTATGTCCTCTCTATCGTTATTGATTGTATACTTTTCTTCCCTGCCACTAAAGATAACGGCCATTCAGCGAGTGCGTCAGAAAATAAACATAAACTATACTGAAGAGATTAAATGAATGTTTTTGTGAGCATAACTTAGTTATAAAGACGAGGACAAAACAAGTTTCCGGGAAGTTACGCAATGACAAATATTCTAATTTTATCGTTAATAATATTATAATTATATCGTTTATAATACTATAACAATTTATAACATTATTATGTAGTTCAAAAACTCAATCGTATAAATGTTTTAAAGTAGAAATTGGCTTCGAAGCATTGGTTCGATCTCCGGTGACAACTTGAAGTCCATCTAGATTCAGTTCGTAGAGTACCAGTTTGTTTGAACAGTAAATAAGTTCCTCGTGAACTGCTGTTTATGTAGCCACTATCATGCCGTTAGTCATGAAATTGAACCATGTCTACCCATGTCAACTGAATTGAAACTTATCCTCCATGTTCTAACTGGATCACAATGGGCTGTTGTAGGAATTGCTTTAGAGTTTTGGCTATCAAAATTCAACAACCAATTCTTGTATTTATTTTACGTAACCTAGAAAATAAGGGAAATAATGTATGAATTTATTGGATACGCCTTCTTGGTGGACTTAATTTATTGAACTAAGCAGCATTTGTGCTACAGGACGAAAAAAATCACAAAACTTTAGTAAAGAACCACCTGTTACTGTGGATAAATTTTATCAGCACTATGATTGATGCGATAGATCTAAGCAGCAATTGGATCTACTAGATATCACCAGGACTCAAACCTGGGTCCCCTCATTGAGAGGACTTCAATCGATTCACAAACCGTTCAAGTACAAAATTTAAGAATAATATTAAGGAATATTGCATACTTAATATTTAAATTCTTTTATTAAGCCTATAAAAAGAAAACGAAATAAGTATTTGGTAATTGTATTAATACCTCAAATAAAAAAAAAGTCAGAAATAAAATTAGAGATTACAAGTTTATCCACTTGTAAATTAGATTAACGGAGTCACTTAGGGAAACAGTAACATTGTTCCTTTTACCTGAATTGTCCTAAAATAACAAATACAAATAGATCAGCTTAAATGTACTCTATTATGAATGCCCGAAGGGATCGTGTTTGAATTTTTTATGAGGAGTAGATAAAGAAAATGGCGTTAAGGAAAAAGAAAATGCTGTAAACAGAGGGATACTTTATTACAGTATATAGATTTTATGAATGTAAGGGGTTATTTTTAAAGGAAAAATAAAAAATATCGTATAAGTGATAGAGTCGTTTAAACATACATTGATTAACTCCACTGAAACATAGCAAAAAAATATTTTTAATCTGTGCAAACGTTGTACCGAAGCGGAGTTGCAAAAGTAAAGAAGGAACCTTCATACTTTTTATGTCGTATAATAATATCGAGCTTAAAAATAGAACAAAAGTTATTTATTGAAAAGTAAGGGTATTGAAACACAAATATCGAGGCTTTTAAGAAATTTTTCCCCAGTAGGTACAGAAATAAAATTCTTACTTTTATCTGTTCAGAAATTCTTGATCTATATTTCGTTAATTTTGAGTCATTTTGTGATGAAATCCTGTTATTTTTGACGAAACGTTAACTCTCAATATGGGACGGAAATATTTACTTAACTCGAAACTTCACCGTATTGCAATATGGGAGATTGTTAACTTTAACGATAAAGCTAGAATGAAAATTATACGTTCGAAAATAATGCTAAAGAACAAGCCAGTCTGTTGTATGGTGGGCAAGGGGTTGTCCTCCTCACAGGAAGATACGAGTTTGAATACCGCATCGGGCATGGGTCTAATTTATCTGTTTGTTCTATAAGTCCTTCTTGTGTTAATTGAGCGACATTGATCCACCTGTATGGTGCCCAAGATAAGAGGATTGTTAGAAAAAATTAGATGCATTTGGCGCTACGTGATTTTTTTTAACCAAATATAATGACGAAATATTTCCTGAATTCTAATTTGAAGTGAAGACAGTTATTTTGTTAATTTGACGAAATTTTCGCTCGAAGCATGGACCAGGATGCCATTTCGTCAAAATTTGTAAAAAGTTTCGTGAAATTTGAGTATTTTCTTTTTTTAGTGCATGAGATAAAGTAGAAATTTCTAAACAAATTCAAAACCTTTTACTAAAACTATAATCTATGAGCATCGATTTTTATCTGATCTTCATTATATCGTTTAACACTGATGCCTAGCTGCTCCAACACGAGAAAGAAAACAGTTATGTTTCTAAGAGTCGGTAAGAAAGTTATAAGTTAACAAAATCTTATAAATTTTAATTATTATTTTACTGCCAATTCGTGAAAGTATAACGGCTGCACAAGTTGGAAGGCGTCCAGAGGTCCCTAAAAATAATATAGTGGAATATAATTTTTTGTCATAAAAAGTATTTCCTGTTATTAAAAAATTCACTTGAAACATTATTGATCACCCCAATAATTTGATAAATGAACCGCATGTACAGAATTATGCTGAGGATTGAGTGGAAATTTACGTAAGGATGCTCAAGTATAAGTATTATAGCTTGTGGCGCTTGTCGCTTCTACCACTTCTTAGTCACTTGTGGCACCACAAGCGACTCAAAAGTGGTAGAAATTCTCTTCAATTTCATTATTTTATTATATTTTTATTCAATCGTAACTACAACTATGACTTACACTTCAATTTATTTTAAAGCAAAAAAAATTTTTTACACTCACTTTCAATAGTGAACTGAAAAAAATTATATGCTAATTTTAATTTCTTTTAATAAAACTTTGAACTTTACTAGTCAAAACTTTTCTCATTTTTTAAGGATGCCATATTCGACTAAAAATGTAAGAAGTGGTAGAAATTCAGTTCCTATTTATTTATTTAATCTATTAAATTTATCGTAACAACGTAACTAATTATCACAACTACGACTTACATTGAAAATTATTCATAATTGGAACAAAAATATTCCTTGCACTTTGTTTCATTAGTTAAACTGAAAGAACTATGTTAGAAAAAGTTATTTTTATATCTTTTAATAGATTTTTGCTATTTATTAATTACTAGTTTTTAGTAGCCTGTGGCATCCCTGCTTGTTGCATTCTCACTGCTTCAATTATAAGTTAGCTTCTACTAAATCAATTTTGAGGGATCATTGGATGCCCTGAAGTTGGCAATTAACTTGGCTGCTATAATTATATTGCACAGTAAATTTTTTTCTATTACTAGTTCTATAAAATATCATTTTTTAAATACCAATTAATATTTCATGTAAATTCATTAATTAATATGAACAAGATAATGCCTTACCAAAATGTTTGAAATACTATTGTGTTTCAGTTTCAACCATTTCTTTAAATCTCGTTTTTAAAAGTCAAAGACTAGAATACTCATTAGAATTAACAGGTAATTATTTATTTTTATTTTCAAGCAATTAATTTAAAACAACATTTCTCAAAAGTTTATTAAAAACATAAAACTAATTTAAAGTCAGTAGCTAGTTTGCTTGATAAATGTTTTTAAAATAGTTATATGTATTACTAATTAATATTTTCATCTATTCTCGCTATTATTTGGAAACATTTCGCATTGAAATATTCATTAATATTAAATAGTTATAGTTAAATATCATTATTTGATATAAATATAGTTTGAATGTAACCAAATAAAATATTGAGAAATGACATCAGTAAACTCTTGCGCAAGCAGAAAATTAATTTATATCGTTATTTAATTTCTGAGCAAGTTTGTTATTGACAAGGAATAAGTTCCTGAAAGAATTATTTTTGATTCAGAATTGCTGTTATAATTTAATGTAGTAAAAATTAAATAAAATGATTTTTTTTAAAAGCTTTAAGAAGTAAAACTGGACAAGTTTTGAAAATACTTTTGAGTTGACACGATAAACGCCACTCTAATTTTACATGGCTTGCCCGTCTGGCCTAACTGTAATTAACTACAAACTAAAATTGCAAATATTGGACAGAAATGTTTTAGGATGAAATTTTTTAGGATTAATTAAATGAGACAGAGCAAAACCAATTTATTTTTAATGATTTCGGAAACAATAAATACCTTATTTTGAACAAATCAACTTTCCAATGTATTATTTTACGCTGAATCTAATTGATATTTAGACTGATGAGACAATCAATTTATTCTAAAGTAGTATAAATTTTGACTTCTATCAGTTTAAATTTTTGGCATTGCTGCATGCAGTTTTGGTAGCATAGATAGAAATGCGTAAATAGGTGCTAATCAAAAACTGTAGTTTTTCTGCATTTTAACTCTTTTAACACGTTCACGCCGGTAAAAGTGAAAATACTGGTACCGGAAAAGAGAAAATACTGGTAGAAGAACTATTTCAATATTAGATAATATTCGGGAGGAGTTAATCTATTCTCAACAATAACAATTCACAGTAAGGAAATTTATCACAGCGAAGAAGCAATTCTATATAAAAATTGCATCCGTTAAAAACAATTGGTAGTTATGGATTTTCATTATTCCCGGAAAAAAACTAAAAAATGAAATTTGTTGTTACCAGTTTCTACTCCGGTGCGCTGCCAAGATGAGACAATCTAGCGTTACCCACCGGTGGGTCATCCCGGCGTGAACGTGTTAACCGGTTAACGCCCAGCGTCATATATTTAGGACAGTTCCTTTTTTCAAAGACATTCATTGTGGTGGGTAACTTTTTTCAGCATTTTCATTTATCTGGGTGAATTAAAAGATTCGCAGATACCACAATGATTTAGTTAATTCTGACTAGATCTATAATTAAAATTAGCAAGTACTTTTTGATCTATCAAAGACTTTTTGAATGCTCTAAAAGTAAAAAAAACAATTAATTTCGATAATATATTATACCACCTTTTCCATATAACCACTTCTTGTATCATTTCAATATATAAAGTCGGGACAAAACGGGTTAACTTAAAAATTGTTAATTCTATTAATTTGGTTTGAACTCATACGTACTATCCAATACATTGCTTGTGTATATAGCAATGTGAAATGCTTTTGTAGGAGTGTAAAACACTTTTTATCTATAGAAAGTTTTATAACTCTTAAACTGCTACTAATAGCTTTTTCAATTTTTTATTTAATTCAACATAAAAAAAAATATATCGGAAGCAATATGTCATTACCACCGTTGAGCCGATACATCAAGTTCAACATCAGTTAGTTGGATGTAAACAAGAGAAAAAAAAGGAACCAAAAGAAGTTGTAAAACTATCTGTGCCATTACACAAAAAAAATAAAAGGTACACATGATAAACGTGGTTACGATAATTTACTGATTTCTATTTTTTGTCTTACTATTACCTCTGGTCTGAGGGTGGTAAAGGAAGTTATTTCATTACCGTTAATTCATTCAAACTGAGCATTAAATAGTGTTAATTGTTAAACTGAAGTTAATAAATTGTTTTTGATTTCATTTGACTTAGTTTTATCTCATTTAATAATTCCTAAAAAATTTCACAGGAACTATAACTTGTTGCACACTGTTAGAAATTTCTTTGAAAAAAATGGTTAAATAACAATTTATTTAATTGTTAATCTATCATATTTAAACAAAAGGGTCAAATAACCTATTCATTGCAAGAAAAACCGTTTATTTACTGCTTTCAATTAATACGGCTGAAAAAAAACCAGAATTCTATGGCACCAACTGGTCCCACGTAGTGAAGCCACATAGTTTCTTGCAAACAAGAACATATTATAGTCGAGAGGGCTAATTAGCCAATCTCATGACCGACAGAGCAGGAGTTTAGTCCCAACGTTGACACCACAAAATTTCCTCCATACCCTTCAACACGTGAAGAGTTTGCAGTGTCCTGCACTCCCTAATTTGAGATCCTAGGCAATTAGAATACGATATTGTAATTTATGCATAGATGGCATCACCATAAAGCTGCCAAATTCTCCCCCATGTCCAGTTAAAGTTTTCTTTTTTTCAATTTGCAAACCATGCTATCTGTAAATGGTTAAAAATCGCATAGTTTTGAATTCGTGTTTTTTTAACAATATTAGTTGTAAGCGATTTCAAAACCGCAAAGGTAAAAAATTTCTTTAGCTTAAACTTCACGGTTTATTGGAAGGACAGACTTCTACCGGTTATTTTACCATAATTTTAGAATGAAAATTCTAACAGTGCAATTTAATGTGCTATTTATCCATAAAAGCTTTCATAATTTCTGATATATTAGCTGTATTGACATGAGTGAGGTTTTATTTTATTTAGGGTAAAAAAAAAAAAAAAAAAAAATGAAACACTATGTCACTTCTTCGTATAACAAAATGTAAGCCCCACTCCCCTGTAATGTCTAGATTGAGACTATAGCACCACTGGTGAAAGCTGCCAAATTCAGATATATAACATTTCCATAACTATATTTACAGCAGAGGAATAATTTACAGCATTCCCATAACTATTTCTATATTCAATGACTCTGGTACGTGTCTTATATTATAAAAACGTTTTGGGCCACATTATAAAAAAATTGAATTAAAAATCTTAAGTCTGTGAATTAACTTTATTTTGCTATACTTATGTCTTTTTCTCCAGAAATTATCCAACTTGTTTTGGCGAAGTCACTTAATGTCCTTGAAATTAATGCCAAATTTCAGTTACTCGCTACTTTAAGGTTAATTTTAAGATCAAACTAAATATACGCCACCACTACTGATTGATGTACTACTGATCAGCACTAGTGATTGATACTCATTCACAGAAATATAGACCTTCAAGTTTATCTATATGGAATTTGCCTTTTAAATAAGACATGGATTGAATCAGTCAATGTGCACTAGAAATACTCTGTTCATTAAAAAAAAAATTTTAAAATTTTGTTTCAAGAAAAGTAATACGCATTTAGGAACTTAAAAGGAAATGCATACGCATAGGAAATGTAATACGCAGAAAAATTAATTAAAAAATTAATTAAACTAATTAAATTATCCCCCAATCTTTGTGTTCTTGAATTTTATTACTAGTTACGGACATTGGAATGCTCGTATCAAATGCACGTTTTTGTTTTTGCTCAAATATGAGCAACTATTCATTTATTATGTATTTCTTTCCATGAATGTTTCTTTACATGAGAATTGCACTTTAAATCTAAAAAAAAAGACAAACATTTTTGAATTCCTTGAAGTTACTAAAGAAACAGAAATTGAAATACTTGTTTTTAAGAGCTTTATGTGAGCTAGTAAAATGAATTTATATATTCTTGCATTCTTTAAGCATTATACTACTTCTTTACAACAGTAGTGCCACTTACAGTTCTTTCGAGATACTTTCAGTTCTTGGAAAATGTTTCAAGAAACACTTAGAGATGTGTTTTATAACTTTAGAGGTGTTTGAGGAGCCCACAATAAACTACAAACGAAAAAATATGTTTTTCAGCTTCCTATACAAAACAAAAATAATAAATAATAAGAAATAACCATAAGCTTATAACTTGTATAATTTATTTTGGTTATCCTTTGCAATAACTGCATAAAATTCCGTTAGCTTATCTTAAATATTCATAAAGATAGGATATTTTTTTTAAAAACATATATTATTGCATTGTGTTGTATAACTGAACAAATTTTAAATAAAATTGAACAAAATTTTGTCGTAATTTTTAATTTATAGCAAAATAGTATTTTAAAAATAAAAAAAAATATATATAAAGCGTAAAAAATTAAGCATACGGGGCCTGCTCGCAAATTTCCTTACTTTATAATTTGTTTTCCATATTTCTGTTTTGTACATATTTGGTAACTATTGAAAAAAGTTCTAAATATCTTGAAAATCATAAGCTTTTTGAGGAATTTTCGTAGAAGTTTTTATAAATTTTGAAAGAAAGCTCTGTATGATGTGGTTTTCTGCAAATTTCATTTTAGGCATTAATAAACGTTTAATACAAGATTTATTAAAAAGGACAACGGCATTATACAGGGCCCATAGCTAATAGCATATTTTTTATTTTACTTAAATTCTTTCCTTTATATCACATATAAAACTTAATTTATGGAAATTCTCACTTGAACGATTCTTTCCCAAAATGTGCACAAGTTGGAAGCCATGAAATTATACATTTTTGCTTTCATATCAAAAGCCAGAAAAAAGGTCGATTTTGATTTGCATATTTACATTCGGCTTTAAATTGTCGCATGTAATTAAAAGTCGAAATTATTAATAGAAATTCGATTAAAAATATTGACTTTCTTATAAAAAATATTTTTAACTTTTCTATGAAAAATATCTTTTTTCATTTCAAAATTAATCTCAATTAATCCGTTTTGTCCCGAAATTATATATTGAAATGATACAAAAAGTGGTTCTATGGAAAAAGTGGTTTAATATATTATTGAAATTAATTGGTTTTTCTATTTTTAGAGCATTCAAAAAGTCTTTGATGGATCAAAAATTATTTGCTTCTATATAATTCTATATCTAATCAGAAATAACTAAATCATTGTGGTATCTGAGAATCTTTTAATTCACCAAGATAAATGAAAATGCTGAAAAAAGTTTCCCACCACAATGAATGTCTTTGAAAAAAAGGAACTGTCCTAAATGTATGACGCTGGACGTTAACCGGTTAAGCGTATTACTAGCACCTTTTTCAATTTCTTGTTTGTGTACTGGAGATAAATACATAAACTACAGGAATTTGTAAAATTTTACTTTCGAAATAAAAATCAGTTTGTAAAAAGTCGGCTTTAAATTGCATGATAAATTTCGGCTTTGAATTACCTAAATTGCTTAAACCAGGGCTGTCCAACTGGCGGCCCGCGGGCCGCATCTGGCCCGCCAGCACATATTGTGCGGCCCGCCAACTTCTTATTCAGGCTGATCGCCCTCAGTTTTCCCATTAAAATATAAGCAAATTGTTTTATAATCCTTCTGTTCCATTGTTTTATAATTAATAGTTCAACTATTAATTGTTATTGTATAAGGGGTAAGAGGTTATTGTTCAACTTTTTCAAACTGCGGCCCGCCAGGTGATCAGTGACCGGAATTCTGGCCCGTGGCCTCTTTGCAGTTGGACAGCCCTGGCCTTAAACTAACGGATTTGAATCACATACATTACAAGTTGGCAGCCATGAAATTATAAAATTTTATTTTAAAATTAAATGTCAGTTTAAAAAGATAGTCGGCTTTGAATTACCTAAGCTACATAAACTACCTGCTTTGAATTTCAAAAATTACAAGTTGGCATCCATGAAATTATAAAATCTTACTTCCATACATCAAAAGCCTGTTGGAAAAAATCAGTTTTGCGTATCACAATTGCGTTCGTCTTTTAATTAGATAAATCGAATAAAAATATAGGCTTTGAAAAAAAAGTGGTATCTAAATTGTTTTACTGTTATCATTTGTTTCAAATAAACCAGATTGAGCCATCAACCATCATATATATTTGAATTAGGAATCACTTCAGATTGTCTTTTCAATAGTTAAGTGGGAGCAAATAAAGGAAAATTATTTGAACGAAAGATTTATTCTTGGAAACTAATGAGCCATGAGCCATGCATCATTATTTACAAAACTAAAGCAGACACCGAGAATAAAATCTAATATAAAAGCTCTAGAGTGTAAATTATTGAAACACTTTTGGAACGAAACCAAATGAAGTTAGTCACCACTAGGATATCACGATTTTCCTTGAGTTACATCATACAAAAAAGGGTCATATGAGAAATCTCATTATTAAACAATATATTCCCTACGATTCTTTAAAATAGTTCATAATCTCACCTTTATACCCATTAAGCTTTGAAAAAAATTACAGGTGTATCTAATACGGTCGGACTCTGATATAGCGAACTTTAAACAAACTCAGCAACAAGTTTTCTGCAAACGATGGTTCACTAGATCAATCATTGAATAAATATTCAGTAGTATTTTTGAAAATAGCGTCTGTTATAGTACATAATTTGCTTTATAAATTATTAAATAACTAAATGCGTAGAGTCTCTCTACAACGAAGTTTCCTTACAACAAATTTTCTTCTGTGACGAAATTTTTAATCGAAACTTCAAATGACGCTTTAAATTTTCAACATTTAACGAATTAGTTGTCTTCCTATAACAAATGCTTTAGACATTTATCTTTTGAATGTTCGCTCTTTTAGGAATTTTTGGATATTTATCGTTTTGATTTCTTTTATTTCTGAAGAAAATTGCAATTAAAATTTGGGATTTCTGTGCAAACACTCCTTTATAATGTGCATTACTTAATTTTTAATTAAAATTCACAATTGCATACTCTCGAACTAATCACATAGAAGAAATGTTTTGTAGAACTTACTAACTATGAAATTTGTATAATTTGCTAACTAATAAATTTAGTAACTGTGAAATGAAATTTGAACTACATATTTCTTAATTGTTTATTATAACCACTAATGAAACAATAGTTAACTAGTAGTTACGGGACCACCAAAAACATTCACTGTAACCGAGTGTCCGCTATATCCTGAGTTCGTTATTGCGGGATTAGATTACTAAAAAGGTAAAACTCTTATAAAATTAAACAAAGCTGTGGTTCAAAACAGTTAGCTGAAATTCCTTTGCCGGAACGGAAAAGAAAAGAAAGTTTATAAAGATACTGATCAAGAGATAGTTGAGAAAAAAATAGAATATAAATTGATCTGTGATTTTGAAGACAAGGAGAAAAAGTAAATCAAAGGAAAGAAGAAAACGAGCTTTAAAGGAACAAATAAAGAACAGTGGATGAAGGTGATTGGTTTGACAGAATTGATTCGCCTGAAGCCTCAAGATAAGAATGCTGCCAACAAAATATTTTAATAAGATAGAAAATAAAATAAAGATGTTACCATTTCCAGTGCGAAATTAAATTGCGGTTAGTATATAAGTCCTTAAAGGCTTTCAGCTTGGTATTTATTATTTACGTCATTATTTTAAAATGTTCAATGTTATTAACTTTCGTTTTTTAATCTTAACCATTTAAAATACAAACAAATGTAGTGTAACACATTAGTATAATAAGTAAAATGAGCAAAATATTCTTATAACTAAAATGAAAATGTTACCTTTCAAGTGTGATATTAAAGTGTACTTATTTTTAGCTATCTTCTTAATAAGGTTATTATTTTAAAATATTCAATATAAATAACTCTATTTTTTACTTCAGACCTTTAAGAAACAAGCAAAACTAGTTGTTGTTTCGTATGCTTGTTAAGGCAGAGGGGTGAGATTGTTCTTGTTTTCCAGTGGAGTCAATTATGGCCAAGAATTCGATTTCTGCCACACCCATACGATACATCCGTTTATAGGGCTGTCCCATTCATACATTCATTCATTCATTCACAGATCGTAATTTTTGACCTGAATCAGAGAACAATCAATCTCCAATTCAGCACCCCCCCAGAGATATTAATTTGTTATAGGAACATGGAGGACTTTGCGACTAGACAGATTTAACGTGCACCAGTCATCATTTCACTACACGGGGAGTCTTCTGCAGCACGGGGTTCGAACCCACGAACTCTCGGACATGGGCCCAGCACCATACCGACCACTTTATCCCGTCCCCAGCAAAACTAGTTTAGAAGTAATATAAAATCAAAAGTTTTCAGTTCGAATGTAATAAATGAAAGAACGAAAAGAAAAATCCTGCAATAAATGAATTTTTGGAAATAACAACGTTATTAAATGTTTTCAAATATAATAATGGTAATATCAAAGCGCAAGCGGTTTTTTTTAAAGATAGTCCGATCGAAATACTATACAAATAAATCGTTTTACACAATAGCGATTCAATAAAAAATCTTGTAAAAACAAGAAAGTGATTCCAAATATATTAACCATCTTAAAATCTGTTATTGAATGTAATTGGTGAATTATTGAATGTGATTGGTTCTTCCTTGTAAACCAATACACTTTAATTCATCAAACAAATAAATATTGCAGTACAATAAATTTCTTTGGTGCATATATTTAATTGCAGTATGGTATATGAGCAAAACTAGTTCACCTTTTAGTTTGCGCAGACTACTTATAAAATTCGTTTGTAGGGGGGCAATGAAATATTATCCATGAGTATCCACAACACTAAACGGTTTCCGCAAATATGAGAATCTTAGTTTTAACAAAAATGAGACAAAAAAACAATTGAAGATTTTAGTTGATGAAGCAAATGAATGAAATTTTTAGGGGTATTTTTTAACGTAAATTGATCGTTTCTATATGAGTATGTTTAATCTAACAGAAATGTTTAATTTTAACTTACAGGGTTTGGGCAAAAATATAGAAACACTTATTTATTAATTCTATGCAAACAATCTTTCTTTCAGCAATAAATACTTTGGAAGATTTTTCAATGCAGTACCGTTGGAAGAATTTGAAACATTATGCTCGAAGCTTTCTTTTAAAAATGATATTATTTTTACCCACGCAAAATTCGGATCGTCCGAAATTCGGAGAGAAAGCTAATTTTTAACTTTAATACCAGCAAATTTTGAAATCACGCTGTAGGATTGTGGCATTTATTTAAGAAAGCCTTAAAAATTATAGTGGTATTAAAAAGGAAAAATTCGCGATCAGGGTTCCCTCTGTCCTTGAAAAATTTCAGTAGTGGTAGAAAATTTAGGTTTATGCTAGAATATATTTCTTATTTTAATGTAACACTTTATCGTTAACTGGATTAGCAATGTGGAATTTTCATGCATTTATACTTTCTTTGGAAAAGAAATTTTAGTGGCGGTTACACAGAAATTAAAATATTGACATTTGTTTTATTTTCATTACCACTTTTTAAAATTTTTAAAACCCGCGGGAATCCTACCTATGTTCAATTCGGTCATTGCAAATTTCGCATTAGTAAAATGATACCATTTTTAATAGTCATATTAGTCAAACTTTGTCATATTAGTAATATGACAAAGTTTGAACTTCATTAGCTTATAACGATCAAATATTCAAAACGAAAATCAAATTAGATAAAGGTTTACTGCACTTAAATTCATTAAAAATTTATTTCATAGATGAAGAAATTCTGACCGGTAATCAACACCTTTTTACCTTACCGGCATGTTTATTTAGAAATGAAGGCTGGATTCTCTGAGCTATGCATTTTTGAGCATGTTACTATACTCAATAATGAGTACACGGTGTTTTCAAATTCGACTATATCTTTTTCGGAAATTTATTTCGTCACATTTTTGTTCAATTTTGAGAAACTTTGTTTTACAGAGTGAAATTTCATTAATTACAATTCTTCAGGAAACATTCCAAGACAAAAAGGATAAAAGCGAGATCCGTAAATCTTCTCATGTACTAAAATCTTTAAAAAGTCATAAAACGCTATTTTTAAGTGTATCCATGCATTAGAGAATATATTTGTCTTTGCTCACTACTTTAAACGTCTTAAAAAAATTAAAATAAAATCGGAACACTGAACATTAATGTCGCACAAAGCTGAAAAATATAAATAAAAATAAAGTTCATTGAACTTAATAAATCTTGACATTGTTTTAATTTCAATTGTTACATTCCCTACCTAGACGTTCTTCAGACTTTGAGGATTGTGAAATAATTTAAAATTAATTAAAATGAAGTGTTGTTTCCACGCATAATTAAAATGTAGGATCTCTTCTTCTTTAATTAATTTTCTCTTTCAACTTAATTTTCTTTAACCGTGATTTAATAAAATTCAAGGATGAATTAAATGCGGTTAATATTTTGTTAAAAAACAGAATAATTAAGTTTTCGTAGAGTTTTTAATTTAAATTCACGTATTCAAAATGAATTGGATAAGTATATATATATATATATATATATATATATATATATATATATATATATATATATATATATATATATATATATATATATATATATATATATATATTAAAAGTTTTAATGCAGGCAATGCAAAAATTTGTTCCGTTATTTGTCCGTTTTCAAAGCGCAAATTTTTACTTTTTAAACGCACAATTTTTAAAATTGATTTAATACATGGAAACAATATTTGGAAGAAAGCTTGTAAGTATATATAGCACACTAATTGAAAAAAACGAACATTTCGCACACGTCCATGGCACTTTGCTATACACCAGTCTAATAGGAAAATTCTTCAATGTTTCTAATATGTTTGAAACTTTTTGGCTTATTACAATCAGTCTATTGATTTTAGGCTTTAAACTGATTACAAACAATCAGAAATAATTCTGGCTAATTAAGCAATGAATTATTTTTGATTAAGCCTAAAGTTAAAGGGTTTACTGCGATTAGCTGAAAATTGTTTGATTGATTAGAAAATACTGGAGACTACCAATTTTCCTGATGCATGGCAAAATGTCTGCGTGTGTTTTCAAAGCCCCGAATTGTCCAGTTAGCTATAAATCTACAGAGTAGAACCAAGAAATATATTTTTTTTAATCTTTTTTTAACGGCTTTGAATTATGAAACATGAAGTTGCCAACAAAAAATGAATAAACTAGAACGTGAAACAAAACTAAAAAAACCTTAGTAGCCGATAGAGAAAAAAATATGAAAAATAGAACAAGAAAAACCGCAGTGGCCGAGAGTCGCAACGGAGGGTTATAATGCATTTCCACCCGGTATGGAGGAGTGGTGAGGAATTAATGTCTTTAATAATGAAATCAGCATTCATACAAAGATTCCAGGGCATCAGGATCGAAATAAATTTGGTATAGTCGAAATTGAATTTATGCCCAAGATTGCGCAGCAATTTTATTTAATAACCGAACTTCAACAGCCGATCCAATTTTTTGGGATTACGTTCACTAATGTTCAACTCCGTAGCCAAGTAATTTTGAAGCCAATCCAGAAGACAAGGAAACTTCTGTATAAAGCATTGGGAGAAATTTCGCTTCAGAACTTTTGGATCGAACTAATCCGCATTTGCGTTACATGAATACGAAGAGCACGAGAACCTCCCACGTTTGGACTGATGGCAAGGGGACTCTAACCCATGATCAGTCTACCACTGAGGATATTTCGCGTCAGCACTGTGGTCGGGGTAGCTGGATGCAGAACTCGTATAAATCAGGCACTGCTGAGATTCGAACCCGGATCACCTCATTGAAAGGTGAGCTCCCTATCCTCTGAGCCATCGCGGATCGATCTGCAATTATTTTAATTTATTTTATAATCGTCGTTGAGCAGTCGATCCAATTTTTGTGTTTATGACTACTAACGTTCAACTCAGTAGCCTTGTATTTTTGAACCCAATCCAGAAGACAAGTGAACTCCTGGATCAAGTATTGCCCGAAATTTGCTTTCGTGGAGGACTTTTTGATGGAACTAACCCGTATTTGTAAGGTTCTGGTAAGGTTAGTATATCCCGAGTTCTCTGTAAGGATTATAGGAAGAGGAGTGTTTGCGTCTAGTGAGTTTAGCTAGAGCTGAATCAACTGTAGAAGAGTTAAATCTACGGTTAGCAGCAAGACGAACGACATAGTGGACGAAGTTAAACTTGGAGTTCAAGGAAGAAGAGTTAGAGCAAAGATCAAATGTGTGGAAAACGAAAGTATGAAATGTATAAATTTTTGGACAATTAGGATGATTAGAATTAGCATGAGAAGGCAAAAAGATGGTAAAATGTTTAAGATAAATAAAGGTGGTAAAATGATTGAGATTCTTATATACAGGAATATTAAAAAAGGTAAAATAAAATTAATTGCCTGGTCCAAAGTAAATTGAATGTTTTGTTCAATCGAGTTGACAACAGAAATTAACTCTTGAAAATCAATATCACTGTCTATTTTAGTTATGCTAATGTTAAATACGTAGCCAGCGAAAAGTTCAAAATAACGCCTTTGAGCGACAATTGTATTTAAAACATACTTAATAATTTTAAAGCTATTAAAAATATTTTTAAATTTAATTTTACGAGCGATGAAACCGATTTTCAGAAGAAAACTATAAATTATTTGAAATGATATTTTAATAAAGTCGTTTAGAGGGACTTATGATTTTTGAAAGCTTTTTACCTACGATTTAAAATGTATGAGATTTTAAATTTTGTCAGTTTAAATCCTTTTGTAAAGATAAACTTTACGAAGAAACTTGGGTATTCAATTTTAAAGTTTAGTAGCTTTGACATGGTAAATGAAGTTTTAAAATTTCTAAAATAGGATATTTTTGCAAACTCAAACAGTTCATTTATAAATAAAAAGTAAAATGTCTAAGAGGTTAACTTAAATAAAATACATCCGAATTTTTTTTTAAAAATGAAATATAATAAATAATTAAATATTTTTGTTAAGATAACCGAAATTCACACAATTCTCAAAGTTAATCTTTTTTTAATTAAAATTTACTTCAGATGTAATAAGTAAAATACTGGCAATTTGAATGAAATTGTCATTTAAAAAGCCTGTGCAAAACACTTTTTGTTAGTCATATAAAAATTTAAAAAAAAAGAATGTTCTCTATTGAATTGATAAATTAAAATAAAATCTAACAAATTTGTTATTTTTATTTTAAATTCTAACCTATATTTTATTATTATGGGTTATATTTACCTATCCTATTCAGGGCTGTTAATTTTGTATGCTTTTTGAGAAAATTTCTTCGAGTATTAACTAAGTTTATGTTTTAATGTATTAAACATAAATTTGCTTTGTAAATTTGATTTCAAATTATTTTCCCTCACCTGCGTATGTAATTGATTCAATAGTTTATATAAAACTCTCTTTATTCGATATGCATGAAACTTAATGAATATTAAGCATTATGTATTAAACATAAATTTTTTTGTAAATTTGATTTCAAATTATTTTCAATCACCTATGAACGTAATTGATTCAAAAGTTTATATAAAACCCTCTTTATTCATTATGCATTAAACATAATGAGTATTAAACATTATGTATTAACATAAATTTGTTTTGTAAATTTGATTTCAAATTATTTTCAATCACATATGTACGTAATTGATTCAAAAGTTTATATAAAACCCTCTTTATTCATTATGCATTAAACATAATGAATATTAAACATTATGTATTAAACATAAATTTGTTTTGTAAATTTGATTTCAAACTATTTTCATCACCTATATACGTAATTGATTCAAAAGTTTATATAAAACCCTCTTTATTCATTATGCATTAAACATAAAGAAGATTAAACATTATGTATTAAACATAAATTTGTTTTGTAAATTTGATTTCAAATTATTTTCAATCACCTATGTACGTAATTGATTCAAAAGTTTATATAAAACCCTCTTTATTCATTATGCATTAAACATAATGAATATTAAACATTATGTATTAAACATACATTTGTTTTTAAATTTGATTTCAAACTATTCTCATCACCTATGTACGTAATTGATTCAAAAGTTTATATAAAACCCTCTTTATTCAAGCTCATTCTCGTGATGTGGTTTTTGAAACTTTTGCAAAATTACCATAAATTCTGAAAGCTATTGTTTTTAATTGCCAACCACCCAACAAAATATTTTGAAAAAAGCATAGTAGTTTGTAGTCCTGACCTATATATATATTTATAAATTATAACCTAAGTTTATATCGAAATATATGCCAGTTGAAATACAATAATCGTAAGAAACATTTCAAGGTAGGATCTGACGATAAATTAAAAAATTGAGCAAGTATTTATAGTAAGTTTTTTTTAAATAGTAGTTAACACGAAGAAGACCTAATGTACATAAATATTCTACAAAATTTACAAAACTCGATAGGCGTTAAAATGATAATTCACTTCATTCTACTGTCTCCTCACAATTGTTTTTTTTTTTTTTTTTTTTTTTTTTTTTTTTTAGCAAATGGTGGTTTATTTTTAAAATCATTTCTTTTTTTTATTTTACTTCAGCCGAACAAAAAAAGAGCTAGACAGACAATGCAATATATTTTAAAAAGTTTTACCTCACCTCACTCGTTATCAAGAGAAATAGCTTATTTTCGAAATTGTTGCCAAACAAACAGTACAAAATAAAGAGAGTGGAATAGACTCCACATACTAAATCATCCACTGTTGCCACGAAGCAAAAAGTAATCATGAAAGAAAACAATTTGCTCTCTGCAGGAGATCAGAGTGATCTTAGAAGTCAATACGGGTTTACGTAAAAGGAGTCCTAGATAAAAAATATGTTATTAAAGTTGAATTTGGCAATTGATTCTTAACCAGGATTACTGTTTTCTCGCTTTATTTAGGCTATTTTTAAGTTCTTAAAGAACGTATCTTATTTGGTTAGTTAAGCTCATTATATAATTCGAATTCATTAAAGAATAGTTTAAATAGATCTTGTCTTAGAAACTGAGGCGGATAATGTAAATTTAGAATTGGTAATTTTTGCCGTCTCTATTGTGAATATCATTATAAAGAAAATATATGCAGCTTTTTATGGTGTTTTTATGATCTTTAAAACAATAAAAACATAATAATATCAAATATTTTTTTATAGTTTATCATAACCTGCATTTGCAAATAACAAAATTTTACTTTGCAAAAACAATAAAAACATAATGTCAAATAGTTTTTTTATAGTTTATCATAACCTGCATTCCCAAAAATCAAAATTTTACTTTAATGTAAGAAATACTTTTAAGAAAATAGTGGTAAGGAAATATGGCAAAATTTCAATTTTAATATTTGATTATTGGTTTAACATCCACGATTAAAAGTTTTTGTTGTAAATGACTTAAACACCTACAGTAAAAAACTAAATAATCATTCTGCTTAAGTTTGATAATAATTTTGCTTTCTCAAATTAAAAACAAGAAAAGGCATAGTTGCCAACTATAAGTATTCGGGAAAAAAACGGGATAGAAACAGGAGCAAAAATATTGTGCCTGCAGGGATAGCTTTCGCAGTTTGGAAGCAATTTAATTTGGAAAAAATGCATTTCCAATTGCCATGCAGGTGTGGATTTAAGATTCAGTATTAGTGATTCATAGGCATCAAGATAACTTGATGCATCTCAAGTAGAAAGAGATTTAGCGTAACCGAAATTGAATTTAATTTCAAGAATTTTAATCTGTTTTCCTTAACAGTATCAAATATTTTTTAGTATATATGTTACTGCGAATGACCGAAATCGGTGGTTGTTGACTTCCACAGCTGAATGTTGACAATCACATAGTCACTTTGGCAAATATCCGAAATAAATACTAGGTATAGTTAAGTGCAACTGCCCGATATACATTTGCCGGGTATAACCTACACTGATGTTTCTGCAAGGTTCAGTGGCACTGTCCAGCATACGTTTGCCCGGTACTCCGAACACTGATGTTTCTCCTAATCTATGCTCAGAAGATATTAAAATATCGAATAAGTATAATAATATCAACGAATAATTAAATATCAAATCGAATATTTCGGGCATTCTCCAAAACGACTATGCGATTGTTGAAATTCTCCGGTGAAAGTCGACATTCTCTTGATTAAGGTCATTCACGGTATCATATATATTCTTGGTATTATATAATCTTTCTTTCAAATTATAATAATTTATTTTCGTAAGCTTTGCTCATTGTCTGGGATCTGTTTCCAAATAATTAACACTATGCTGTCCGCACATATTTAGTGATAAGTTTACAATGTAACCGGTGTTTATTTTCGTTAAAACCACCACAGTTGTAGCGAACCTCTAGTGGTAGAGAAATTTAAGTTACTTTTAGTTTAGTATTTTTCATTGTAAGTAATTTTTTCACCACTAAATATCAAAAATTATAAGTATGATATAAAATGCAACGTTAAAGCATCAAACTGCTGGTTACTATATTAAAAAGTAAGCGTAACTATCTTTCTTTAAAGAATTTTACTATATAATTTGCTACCACTTTATTAAAACTATTCCAGAAAGCGGAGCAGTTGGCATCCCTGTACTCTATTGTCCCTTGACAAAATGTCACATGAATATCAGGTTGCAACGCGCGACATCTATGTGTTGTCACCGGCCACTAACGTTTGGCTTGGACATGGCACCAACGTGTTGTCACCGGCAGCTAACGTTTGGTTTTCACGTGACAACACGTTGGTGTAACCGGACATGAAAGTGTTAATAAGTATTATTAGAGTCTTATAAAGGTTGATATTAGTTTTTGTGTTTTGATTCAAAGTGATTTCCTAACCCACAGCAGCCCTTGTGTGCCATTTATAATCTGCTTCTAATTTCAATTTTGATACCGTTATTTTCGGTTACAATTGAACCTAGATATTTGAACTGTCCAACATCTTCAAAACCGTAATCTCCTATTATCACTGGTTGTATGTACATATTTTCTGTGTTATTGTCATAAATATTGTATTTATTGTAAGTCCGATATTTTTAGCTGTCAGTTCAGGGGCAGAGAAAGCCTCACTCACCGCTTCCGGGGTTTAGCCAATTATGACAATATCATCTGAGTATGCCAATACTTCTATGGATTTTTGAAAAAATTGTTCATGGTTTTTGAATACTTTAGTCTTCAATAATTTTTTCCTCCTATACAATATTAAATAAAAGACATGACAAGCAATATCTCTGTTTCAACCCTTTTTCTGGGAAAAAGGCAACCCGATAGGATATTATTTTGCATTCAACTATTAAGAGTCATTTTTGTAAGATTCACTGGTTTCATGGATATTTTTAATTCGAACATTTCATAATATAATTTTGATCTATCTATGCCATCATATATTGC
The DNA here is from genome assembly GCF_982258835.1 of Parasteatoda tepidariorum. Lineage (NCBI taxonomy): Eukaryota > Metazoa > Arthropoda > Arachnida > Araneae > Theridiidae > Parasteatoda > Parasteatoda tepidariorum. The sequence goes on from NC_141759.1 coordinate 44,026,020, forward strand.
CTAAAAGTCAATGAATAAATGGTAAGTATCAATATTAAATTCTTTTGCTCCCCCCCCCTAGGAATTTGTCTGTCTTTGTGGGTCTAATATCAACATGATCATTTCTAGTGCTTTTCTAGTGTATGGCATTAGTCGTATGCATAAAATGTTTATGGTCTTGAATGCTGTGTTTAAAAGGGTGTTTCTCTGTAGTAGTTTTACTCAAATTTAGCTCCTTTTTCATATAGTGGGCATATAACACCGTCTTCCAATTCAATGGACATTTTTCCCAGTGTCAAGAATTTCTTATGAATTTCTTCTCTTAGTTTAGGTTTATTATTATTCAGGACCTTTGCCTTCATCCCATCCAGGCCCTGTGAATTGTTGTTTAATTTCTTCACTGTTATTAAACATATTCTTTTTTTAAATATTTCTAATAAATGGACAAATAAGTTAAATGGATATTCTCAAAAATGATATACTATGGTTAGATTTTTTGGAGCGTAATTAATTTTATATAGCGTCTGAATTAGTTTTTATAACTCGTCATGCATTAAAAGTTTGAAACAGAAGTCAGAAGAAAAAAATCAAAATTTCCTCTAACGAGTTGCTAAATATATCTAATTATAATTTCATGGAATAATTAATCCCAATACAGAATTTAATTAAAATTGTCTTAAAATTATGAAGAAATTTTTTTTTTAAAGGAAGAAAAAAAATATTAATAAAACTTATTATTATTTTCTCAATTTTCTTTCTTAATCTCTCTTTTCTTTTATTTATTTTTCTCCCTAAAATTGTGTTAACATAGATATTATAATTTATTTTTCATTTGATAGATTATATTTCTATTTATTGATTTATCGAAACTGCTTTTAAAAAAGTATTCATAGTTTATTTGTTAAAATTTAATCTATTCCTTTAAATAGTTTCTTAATATTTCAATTTAGGGAGATATTTAATTACATAAAAGTGCAAAATTGAAGCATAATTTATTAACTTTCAAATACACTGTATAGTTTTTGATAAATTGTAATTATATCCATTCATTAAGCATGGCAATATTTCGATAGTTAATTAATCAATTTATTTATCTAATAATTATTGAGTTTATTACAGTATATATATACAGTATATTACCATTTTATGTACAGTATAGATATAGTATCTTCCCCTTTGAAGCAGAGGGGACACCGGTGTCCTTTATATCTTTATATATATATATATATATATATATATATATATATATATATATATATATATATATATATATATATATATATATATATATATATATATATATATATATATATATATATATATATATATATATATATATATATATATATATATATATATATATATATATATATATATATATATATATAAATAATCTAACTCTTTGATTACATCAAAAAGAGTATTCTCTAATTATAAAAAAACAGTCTGATGATCACTACAAAAATTGTAAAAACATCGGAATTGAATTTGTATTAAAATATAAAAACCAAAAAGTAGTTTAAATATTATTTTCTTTCATATTTGAAATTTTTCAAAAATTGATATTGTAAATTAACGTAAGTTCAATGAAGAATAATTGTTTCTTTCAGATCTAAATATCTGAAAATAAAGAAAATGTGAAAATTGTTTGTTTGGAAGTCAGCTGTGTTTGGAAGATATTACCTTTACCGCAGAAAAAAGACGCCGATGATGCACTTCATAACCAAAAATACAAAAGTTTTCTTTATTTTGACGTAAGCTAATACAAAATAATAAAAAAAAAGTATTTGAAATATATGTAATAAAATTATGTGTCAGATATATAATAGCAGATATAAAAATATTTACTTTTATGCAATAAGCAATTTTTAAGCCATCGCGCATAGCCACAACCTCCTACATCAAGAAGCCTCCACACGATCTTTTATAAGTAGTCCGAGCAGACTGTTGGAAAAGTGAACCAGTTGTGCGCATGAACCCAAAACCTTTTGTAAAAGTAATTGAGAGAAATTTATCCTATATATTTGAGAATTGAATCTATAGTGGTTGACAAGTGAAAAAGGCAAACCAATAATATTCATAAATGAAATAAATTTTTAGTCATATATTTGCTACCACTTTCTTATTTTAACTATATTCTATATCAAATGACTCGTTCGATAAGTGGATATCCTTCATAGTGGTCTGATCGGACTACCTATAAAAAACCCTGAGGAGGCTTTCAGTTATAGGAGGCGATGGAAATATGGAGCGAAGCATACTACCTTCTTCACCCGCAAAAAAAAGTGAAATAATCCAGTCTCGTACAGATTTACTGCGCAATTCAGGTGCTTATCTGATATGCTACCTGCGTAAAATTTTCAAGCACAATTTGCTGCACCAGACGAGTTTAAAAGCGTTATTTTATACATCGGTATGAACTTAGAAAAACCATCTAAAGATAAAAACCAAAAAAAAGTACGATGTAATGTTATAAAGTTATGTTTAAGAAGTGTGAAGAATCGATTTTAAAATAATGTTTACTTTTTCTAATAAAAATGAATTTTCCATACACACTTCCTGAAATATTCAATCCATGTAAAAGCATCCGGACGTGATTTGTCGAAATATGTGGGTCAATAATATCCTTAATCTTAAAATATATCAAAGGTAGTTGAAAAATATTATTAAGTAAAAAATAAAATTTACTTTCCTATCTATTTCTTTCATACAGAATTTTTTATTTTAATGTTTTTTTGCGTCTGGATGCTAAGCCAGTTGGAATGAGTCGTAAATGATTTGATATACTCGGGAGGGAATTTTTATATATTTTTTTCTTTCCAAAAATATACTAGATATATAAGAGATTTAAAATCTGTCCAGAATCTCTAGGGCGAAATATTACGCAACTTTTATTAGTTACGATACTAAAAAGAGGATTTTTTGGGAAGGTAAAATTATTTATTATGTATAAATATTGTTGTTTTTTTCTCTCGCTGGGAAAATAAAATATTGGGCAAGCACATTGAAACATAATTTTCAAAACACAAACTAAAATTTTCTGAGGTATTTTTGAGAAACGAAACTGCAAGTTTTTTTTTTTATTTTAATTATATTTTATTTCAAAGGAGTATTATCCTGTTTGTGTTGTGCCCTTGTTTTCTTGGTCAATCGTCCACTTAAGTCAGTTTTTGATCATAAGTGATTGTAATTTCGTTTAGTTGTGAGTTACCTATATATATATATATATATATATATATATATATATATATATATATATATATATATATATATATATATATATATATATATATATATATATATATATATATATATATATATATACACGCACCACGAACGTGAAATTTGCAGGACGGATAAAGCATGTTGTGTATGCAAATGATCATCTTAACAGCGCATTCATGCAAAGCAGGTGGCGGTAGGTACACGTACAATGTGTATAAGAGAAGAGATTTGACAGTAAGCTTCTCATACAGAAAATGAATTTGAAGTTTGTTTTCTGTGAAAAAGTTTTGTTATGCCTCGGGTAAGAAGGAGAAATGCCTACCAGCAGTCTGAGTTTGATCGAGGCCGAATTGAAGCCTACCGGGATTGCGGTTTATCAGATCGAAGTATTGCTGCTCGCGTTGGTCGAGATCCCACGACTGTTAGCAGAATATGGAATCGACGGATTCATAACGATCATATGGAACGCTGTGCAGGATCTCAGTGGCCTCCCCCCATCACTAACAGCCTAGAAGACAGAGATGCACATTCCTTTACGATAAATACGATATTTCTGAATAAAAAACAATTATCCTAAGATAAAAATTACTCTTTATAATGCGTCTATAATTAAATGCAATATATATTTATATATATATATATATAAATATATATATATATATATATATATATATATATATATATATATATATATATATATATATATATATATATATATATATATATATATATATATATATATATATATATATATATATATATATATATATATATATATATATATATATATATATATTGCATTTAAATTTTATTTTTTTTCTAGCTATCTTGTTATTTGTTTGAAAAGTTCGTTATTTGCTTAATGTTACATGTGTTTGCGTTACTTGCTTATTGTTCGTTATTTATTATTCCCTACTAGTTAAACCACTATTTAAAATTTTGATTTGAAATTTTAATTAAAGCAAAGATTCTAACAACTAAACTTTTACAAAATATTTCCTAGAAAAATCTCTTTTACTGGATGTAAACAAATAAAATTTTAAGCCTCTTCAAAACACAATGGATTAAAATGCTCATAATTAATTAACACAGCTACCACAACTATTTTTTAATATTTTCCAAACTAAACAAATAATTTCGTATTCATATTTGCTGCTCGTTAGAAGAGATTTTTGATGATTTCCATTTGCATAATTTCGGGGAAAATCACTGAAATGAGACAAATTCGACTGAAAAATATAAATCAAAAATAACTTTTGGCTAAAACTAATTCTGTTTAATGAATGCCAAATATAATCAAGATTTTTTTCTCCCTTTATATAGAGACAAACACTCTACTTGGCGACGTCTTTTAGATTTAGGAACAGATTTTTTTAATACCCTAAAGGATTTCGAAAAGATCTTCAATCTTTAAATCTAGATCAATTATTTCTCTTTTGTATTAGATTTTCAAAGTGTAATTGCGAAGATTGTTCTCAGAGAGATTACTCCCTAAATAATTGAAAGAAATTCTCCCCCTTAAAATTTAAGAATCGCTCGGAGAGAAACTTTAAGAAAGAGCATTGCTGAAAATTATATTTGATTGCTGAAAGTACATTAAAACAAAACGCATTGATTTGGAAATGGTATTTAATAACAGCGAAAATGCTTATTACGAAAATCCACTGAAAATTAGATTTACTATTAGATTACAAAATGTTTTTTTATGTTTTTTTCTGCTGTTATGAGATTGTTTGTTAGCCAAGGGCAGTGTCATTTTTTAATATTTATAATTGATTAACACAGTTTATAAATATTGGATGTAATTAAAGATCCTAAAGATTTTTGATATTGCACACGTTTACCATTTTTCTTTATGGTAAAGATGATAGGCTACAAAAAAGTAAAAAAGAAAAAAAATGCAAATATTTGATTAAATAAAGTGCGAGAAAGACGCAGTTTTGATTTAGCTAGTATTTTTATTTTTTGCTCTTACTTCAATATTATAAAAATTTTACAGAGTTAATATCTTTGTTGAAATATGTAGTTTTCAGAATAAAAATTTTATATACAAATCCTCTATCCAAATTGCTCCATCCAGTAATAATATTTTAATACTCTAAATTGTAGCATTTGTATAGATAACTGAACTTAATAACCAAAAACGTTATTGCAAAAAATTAAAGCAAATTAAGTAAGCGTAGTTACTAGCTTTTGTGTAATTATAATATAACTATATAAATTATTGTCGAAAATAATTCTAACGTAAAAAAATTTTAAATTAAGTAAATTCATATTCCATATTTTTGTAATTAAATCATAACTTAAGAAATTATTGACAAAAATTTTTCTGATAACAGCGACAAAATGCAAAATTATATTAAGTAATCACATTTTTTGCCTTTTGTAATTGAAACATAACTAAACGAATTATTGACGTAATACTAATGTTAGTGAAAAATGCTAGTGAGAATTATTGACGAAACTAATTCTAATGCAAAAAAATGCGAAATTAAGTAAATGCATATTCTATATTTTTGTAATTAAAACATTACTAAAGGAATTAACAAAATACTGAAGGAATTGACTAAAATATTTCTAATATGAGCGACAAAATGCAAAATTAAATTAAGTAATCGCATTTTTTGAATTTTGCAATTCAAATATAATTAAATGAATTATTGACGTAATTTTGACATTAGTGAAAAAAGCTTAATTAAATTAAGTCAGAGATGCCAAACTGCTCCGGACAATCCAAAATAATTAAAAAAAACGGAAATAATTTTTTAAAAAAAAACGATAAATAACTACAAACTAAATTTTGCTAATATTTGACTATTTGTGCTTGCTTTTCAAAAGGTATAGCATGACATAACAACCATAAAGTGGTGAATTATATAAGCCTTCGAATTATTTAGAAATAGTGGTGGATAAAAATCTATTAAATTGAATTTATTAAACCAAGAATCACAATTAATAAACTATCACTTTAAAATATTTATTTGCTGTCCGGAGCAAGTTGGCATCTCTGATCATGTAATAGACTTCTATATATGCAATAAATTTCCAAATCTTTGTGCTAATCAAAAAAATTTTAACAAAAAAATTAAATATGCTTAATAAATTATCGCATTTCCAATGTATTATAGTAAAAAAAAATCAAAATAAACTCATTGTGAATCGTGAAAATAAAACAATGAATGTCCAAATATCCAAAAAACTTTTATTCAATACTCGAGAATAATATTTTAAAAGCTTTTGTATCCTTTATATACATGCATATGTCGTATCTGCAATTCTCCAAAATTGTGTTCATTGTTGGAATATATTCAAATAACAAGAAGACATGTTTTTTGAATATTTTTGTTGAACATTATAGTCCATTGTACAATGCTTCGTCTTTTCAATAACAAATAGTACACAAACAAGTGCTTCAGGTAGTATATCGGTATCATATTGTTAAGTCAATGTCAACTCAAGGCACCGAATAAAAATTGCGATTTGTTCACCCCTTACATGACATTCCAAAAGAAATTGGTAGTTTCCATGGCAACTATAGAAGCTGCAGGTGTTCTGGAATAGATCATAAAGAATAATACATTTCTTCAAAGAGTACAGTGCTAGGTAACAATGGAAGTTTGTGTAACAAAATTCTGAAACCCAAAAATAATTTTATCCACAATGGGATTCTATTTTTTGATACAAAGAGATGGCAACAGATGCTACCTTAAGTGAAAAATTGCAAGTTGAAATTAAAAGAAAGCAACAGCTTGCTTTGTTACGTAAGATTTGTGACCAAGAAAAATTTAAGTGTTATTTTTTTTTTAATCTGGGTTTCTGGATTATCTAAACCTAATTGTGAGAAACGATTAAATTTTACGCATCAAATAATGCAGTTTTACTTGAGAAGGATCCAAAAATAGTTCAAAACAAGAACAGCAAAAATTTTGATGTATAGTTGCCTCTGCAAGAAAATTACATTTTCAAGTAGAGAACTATTCTACGAGCAATTAAATTAAATTCAATTTAATTAAAAGAAACATAAGTGTTTTATGCAAAATGTCAGGAAAAGTAACCTGAGAGCTTTTTCTTGGATTGCTAATGCACTGAACGTTAAAATAGAATTTCAAAAAACTAATAAAACAAAATTTAAGTCTTTTGCAATACGTATATTTTCATATGAAAATTCTAAATATAGAAAATTCTTATGTTTTATATATTTTGTTGATTTTTACAATGATTATTTTATTACACTGTAGTGTAGTTATCTTGCATAAACTATATGAAAGTTACAAAATAAAAATTTTATGAAAGAATAAGTGCGAATTTATTACTAAAAATGAGCTTGTTCTTTAATAGAAATGTTTTTGCAATGAAGCCATGAAATTGTTTTGAATGAACATGAAATTTTAGGTAATCAGTAAACAAACTAACGAAAAATTAATAAATAAATAAAGAACACTATAAAAGTAAAAATATAAATGAAAAAAGCAACTACAGATACTGCAAAATAACTTTAGCTTATCTCAGCACCAACAATAGTGCAAACACCAAAATTTTTACTATGTATGTTATATAACTTTTATTTTTGACATTTCTTTCTTTTTGCTTTTAATTCAGGTCTTAAGGCCTTAAAAGCTGCTTGTGACATTTGTGCTGTGAATGGAAAGAGTGCGAAATTTAAAAGGCTGCTCGTGAATGTTATTTAAAGTTTAAAATTGTAGTTTTTGCCCTTAAAGATAGCTATAGTTCTGCAAGTCAAATTGAGTTTGATTAAAAAAAATTAAATCGACTTTTGCATGAAAATACTCGTCGAACAACTAGAAATATGACAGGGAATATTGATTGCATCCACACATTAAACTTTTTAAAAAAATTAAAAGGAAAAAAAAGAACATGCGTTGTTCAACGTGAACAAAATATTATTTATATCGATATTTAGTCACATTCAGCTGTAGTTACAAGCAAAGAAAGATGTCTACTTTTTGTTAATAACTTTAAAAATAGTCTGATATGAGCAAATATGTATTTCTCATAGGCATTTTTTATGCATAGATCTCTTTTAACGGCCGTGCATTAATGAGTAACTACACAATTTGAGCTGTGTCAGTAATCTTGAATGCGCAACTCGAGCTATGAACAAAATTAAAAATTCTTCAACAAGCTACTATTTATTTTTTTCTTCTTTTAAATATTCGCCAGACTTTCAAATCCTGAACATAAATTCTAGGATGAGAGATTAGCATAAAATAATCCTAAAATCTTTTTCACATAAGCATCGCTGCTAAAATCCAACACAAGATCCTTCATCCAAGATTTACAGGGGCAGCTACAAAGAACCTGGCAATTTCATAAATGGATTTTCCCCTTGAGTTTTACGAGTTGTCAGAGGATTTACATCATAGATCATTTGCAAGAGAAGCATCAGCCTTCCTCTTCCCAGAAGGCAATTTGTGTGACAAAAATCGCACGTTGAACTCCATCCAAACACGCGGTTAGATGTCTGTTGAAATACGTGTCCCGAATGCATAATTGCTTTCGAATTCAAAAGAGACATTATGAATACATTTGGTTGATCAAAGTGACAAACTTCTGTCTCTTTTATGGGATAAATGATTCGACACAGTTTACTCATAAAACTTTTTCAATGGTTGTCTATCTATCTATCTATATTATCTATCTATCTATCTATATATATATATATATATACATACATATATATATATATATATATGTATATATATATATATATATATATACATACATATATATATATATATATATATATATATATATATATATATATATATATATATATATATATATATATATATATATATATATATATATATATATATATATATATATATATATATATATATATATATATATATATATATATATATATATATATATATATATATATATATATATATATATATACATATAATACATAAATAAATACAAGAAAACACAAAGAAAGTTAAGAAAAACAATAAGTTTCATTTATTGCGCTTAAGCTGCAAGTAAACAGAACTCATTAGATAAGTTCAAAATGAAGAATAAAACAAAGAAAAATTATAGGCATATGAAAAAAAAGGGGGGAGAATAATAAGTAAAAAATAACAAACAAAAGTTTATATATATATAAATAAAAATAAAAAATGAATGAAATTTTATTCAAAAAAGCCGGAAAAAAAAGATATAATCTTTTCTTCAGCTCACATGAGTATATCCGCAAAACAGAGTTCTTTCTGATATTGTATCAATAAAGCCAAAGCAAAATATATTAATACAATAGTGTGAGGAGCACTCAAATTTTTTTTTAATAAAAATAACAATAAATAAAATATTCCTCACACTATTGTATTAATATATTTTGCTTTGGCTTTATTGATACAATATCAGAAAGCATTCTGTTTTGCGGGTATAATCGTGTGGGCTGAAGAAAAGATTATATCTTTTTTTTTCGGCTTTTTTTTCCGGTTTTTTAAATAAAATTTCATTAATTTTTTTAAAATTTTTTTTTATTATATATATATAAACTGTTGTTTGTTATTTTTTACTTATTATTCCCCCCCCCCCTTTTTTTTCATATGTCTATAATTTTTCTTTAATTTATTCCTCATTTTGAACTTATATCCATATATATATAGTATATATATATATATATATATATATATATATATATATATATATATATATATATATATATATATATATATATATATATATATATATATATATATATATATATATTTATATATATATATATATATATATATATATATATATATATATATATATATATATATATATATATATATATATATATATATATATATATATATATATATATATATATATATATATATATATATATATATATATATAAAAATCTCTTGTCACAGTTTTAGTGGTTAAACTCCTCCTAAATGTATGTATATGTATATTCAGTAGGTATGAGAATAGGTTTATAACTAATTTTTTTTCATTTTTTGGACAGATTTAACGTATATTTTAAATATATCTTTATTTAATCATATTCCAATCCAAACTAGACATAGAAACCTGATAAATCAAAAAGTAATATTCACGCACGTTGCAACAATTCACTTTAAACTCTAATACTTATGCTCGCCCTTAAAAGAAGAGCATCAAATATATTTGCAAGTATGTGAATAAAGGCAGTGATATGGCAGTATTTCGAGTTGAAAATACCAATGTGACCGCTTTTCCAGTGAATAACAACGACGAAATAACGCTCTACCAAATTGACCGGTACATCAGCTCCAATGAAGCTGTTTGTCGCAACTTTGGATTCCCTATTCATGATCCTACCGTTAGTCTTGAAAACGGTCAGCGCGTATATTTCACGAACGAGACAGCGATTGACAGAGCTATAAATCCACCAAGAACTACACTCACCGAATTTTTTTGAATTGTGTAATCGTGCGGATGCGTTTGATGCCTTTGCACAGACATTACTCTGTTCAGAAGTACCACACTATTTCACATGGGCTCAAACAAAAAGAAATGGACTTCCCGCAAGCAAGGCACACCGATGAAGGCCGTTGTCCCGGTTTATTCAAATCAAACGCCTTGGGGAGAGCATTTACAGTCAATCCAAGGCAGACTTAGTGCTTTTATCTTCGAATGTTGTTGGTTAATGTCACCGGCTCATTGTCATTTCAAGATATACGTAAAGTCGATGGACATCAGCATCCAACGTATAAAGATGCATGCCTTGCACTCGGCTTGCTGGAAGACGACAACCAGGTAGAATTTTATTTCTTTATTTCAATTAGTAGCAAAATGTATGCTTTCTATATATTCCTTGCATTTATAAACTTAATTTATTATCTTTTTGATCCACTACTATTTTTAAAAAAAATTAAGCATATATATTAATATGTAATACTATTGTAGAAGTACGCATAAGCTTGATTTAAATACAGCGAATATTTCTGTCTAAAATTATAATTTAAATTCCGCTTAACTACCGCAGGGTAAAATCATCCTCAAAAGGATTAAAAGTTGGCAGGTTTGCAATAAGCAGTATCTCACTTCTCACGCAGTTTTCGGAAAAATTTCGGCCATTATTATTGTTTGTACATCGAACGCCGTTGTGACGTTTACAATTATCATTTCCGTGTAATTATTATTAATTTGCAGTGTTGTAAATATTAATAATAATTATTAATATTAAGAGTATTTCTACTGTATTATTCTGAAGGAAAAATATTGTGAAAGGTAGGTTAAATAATAAAAGATAAATAAACACATTACTACTATGCTGTTTTTCATCATACGTTTACAAATATCATTTTACTATTTAAGTGTTATTCTCAAGTAAATTTTTATTGATTTATTAATTTGCAGAGCTGTCATTATTCATTCCTATTTTATAAATAATTGATACAATTATTGATTTTAAGAGTAATTCTGCTCTGTTATTTCAAAAGAGAAATATCATGAAAAGTATGTTAAATTAAAAAAGTGTGTGTGTACTTATGTATATGCGTTAGAAGTTATACTTTTTTGGCGTATGGAAAAAAATTTAAAATAATAAAAATGCTGTAATGATCAAATATAAATATTAAAATCAATCAAAAAGGTATTATTTAAGTAAAAATATATATTTTTAATTAATTTCATTCTATGGCTAACTTTATCCTGTCGTTTTCTGCGCGCGCAGCTCACAAAGTTTACTCTCATCCAAACGCTCCAAAAGAATTATAACTTAAATAAAATATAAATAAATACATAATACTTTTTTTCATCATTAAGTAATTTAATTTTTTTTTAACAGCAAACAATGCCAAAACGACGTAGAGGGGCTTCTTTGGGCCGTAAAACATGTCAAGCTACATTCATGCAGAATGCAAGAGCCGAAAGAAACGCAGAACAAATCCAGCAAGACAATACTGATGCACGTGAGAGCATGGCACGATTGCATCAAGTAGAATCAGAAGATGCACGAGCTGACCGAAATGAAGAAAGAAGATTGGAACAAAGACGATCGCGCCGACTCACATTTAACAGACTAAGAGTAAATGAACAACAACGCCAACAGGCACATCGATCTTTTAACTCTCAGTCTTTCCTGCGCCTAGCATTCGAGTATGAGCCTAATGTTGAATATTATGCTCATTCAAAAGTCATAATTGGTGCTATGGACAAGGAACGTCATATGCAGTCCACGTCATATGCAAGAATATATCCAGGATGCTCTGGCTTACGAGCGCGAGTACGGACGACCGTGTTTGTTTATCACGTTCACGTGTAATCCTAAATGGCCAGAGATTACATCATTGCTTTTTCCCGGCCAAAATGCAATACATCGTCATGACATTACAGCACGTGTATTCAGACAAAAGTTGAAGTCTTTAATAAGTTTCATTACGAAATTACAAGTATTTGGTCCTACACGTTGCTGGATGTATTCGGTTGAATGGCAAAAGAGGGGATTACCTCATGCGCACATTTTGATTTGGTTAATCAACAAAATACGTCCTGAAGAAATCGATAGTGTAATTTCTGCGGAAATTCCAAATCCGTCTACTGATCAATTGCTGTTTGATATTGTTACAGTTAGCATGATTCATGGCCCATGCGGCAATTTTAATCGTTTATCGCCGTGTATGGCAAATGGAAAATGTACCAAAGGGTTTCCTAAAAATTTCACTAACGATACGATCACAAATGTTGACGGATATCCAATATATCGTCGAAGAAATTCCGATAATGGCGGACAATCGTTTATTAAAAATATCAGCAACATCGACATTGACATTGACAATCGTTGGGTGGTGCCTTATTCACCTCTACTGAGCAAAACATTCCAAGCTCATATTAATGTAGAGTTTTGTAGTTCAGTGAAGAGCATCAAATATATTTGCAAGTATGCGAATAAAGGCAGTGATATGGCAGTATTTCGAGTTGAAAATACCAATGTGACTGCCCCTCCAGTGAATAACAACGATGAAATAACGCTGTACCAAATTGGCCGGTACATCAGCTCCAATGAAGCAGTTTGGCGTATCTTTGGTTTCCCAATTCATGAACGGGATCCAACCGTTATTCATTTAGCCGTCCATCTTGAAAACGGTCAGCGCGTATATTTCACGAACGAGACAGCGATTGACAGAGCTATAAATCCACCAAAAACTACACTCACCGAATTTTTTGAATTGTGTAATCGTGCTGATGCTTTTGGTGCTTTTGCACGGACATTACTTTACTCAGAAGTACCACACTATATCATATGGTCTCAAACAAAAAAATGGATACCCCGCAAGCAAGGAACACCGGTTGAAGCATGTCCCGGTTTATTCAAATCAAACGCCTTGGGGAGAGTATTTACAGTCAATCCAAGGCAGACTGAGTGCTTTTATCTTCGACTGTTGTTGGTTAATGTCACCGGCTCATTGTCATTTCGCGATATACGTAAAGTCGATGGTCATCAGCATCCAACGTATAAAGATGCATGCCTTGCACTCGGCTTGCTGGAAGATGACAACCAGTGGGAATGTATGCTTGCTGAAGCAGCATTGAACTGTACTGCTAAGCAAATTCGTGTACTATTCGCTATAGTATTAACTACATGTTTCCCGGGCAGAATAGAAACTTTATGGAATAATCACAAAGATTCGATGACTGATGATATACTGTATCACCATCGCACACGTTGTAACGATCTAACGATAGCAATCAGCGATGCTATGTACAATGAAGCACTGATTGCTATTGAGGATCTTTGCATTACTATTGCCAACTTGCCTCTCAGTCATTTCGGTATGCTTTCGCCAAATCGAAGTGCATCTGATTTTTTAAATAATGACATGAATCGTGAACTTCATTACAATACAGTAGAAATGGCAGCTATTGTGACTCGCAATGTTCCACTGATGAATGAGGAACAAAGGAACATATATGACCGCATTATGCTCGCAGTTTCGGCAGGTCAAGGTGGATTTTTTTTTTTGGAAACACCAGGTGGAACTGGCAAAACATTTATTATTTCGCTAATTCACGCTGAAATACGATCAAATAATGGCATCGCGTTGGCCGTTGCATCATCTGGCATTGCGGCAACTTTATTGGATGGAGGCAGAACAGCTCATTCAGTATTTAAGCTGCCACTAAATATTCAAAACAACCCGGACGCAACTTGCAGCATAAAAAAGCAATCGTCTATGGCCACAGTGTTGAAACACTGTAAAATTATCATCTGGGATGAATGCACAATGGCACACAAACATTCGCTTGAGGCGTTGAATAGGACATTGAAAGATATAAAGAACAATGACAAATTATTTGGCGGCACTCTGCTACTCCTTTCAGGTGATTTCAGGCAAACACTTCCCGTCATTCCGCGTTCAACGTACGCTGATGAGATCAATGCTTGCTTGAAATCATCTCCACTGTGGTATAATGTTGAAAAAGTTCAACTAACAGTAAATATGCGAGTCCAAATGCTTCAGGATCCATCTGCTGAAACATTCTCAAAACAATTGCTAGATATCGGTGATGGAAAAGTTACCAAGGATGAGACAGGATGCATAAAATTACCGGAGGATTTCTGCACAATCATTGATTCAAAAGATGCTCTCATTAACCTTATATTTCCCGATTTACACACGCAATACATTAATCATGAGTGGCTTGCAGAAAGGGCGATTTCAGCAGCAAAAAATGTGGACGTCAACGAAGTGAATCTGAAAATACAACAGTTATTGCCAGGTAACATGGTGACATACAAATCCGTTGATGCAGTTTGCGATCCTATGGAAGCTGCATATTTTCCAACAGAGTTTTTAAATTCATTGGATTTACCAGGCATGCCACCGCATAATTTAGTACTTAAAGTTGGATCTCCTGTTATTTTGCTTCGTAATTTGAACCCACCACAGCTGTGCAACGGCACGCGATTGGTCGTTAAAAAATTAATGAACAACGTTATCGAAGTCATAATTTTAAATGGAAAATTCCGGGGTGAAAGTGTATTACTTCCACGAATCCCTATTATACCCACAGATGTGCCAATTCAATTTAAACGCATTCAATTCCCCATTAGATTGGCATTTGCAATGACTATTAATAAATCTCAAGGCCAAACAATGTCTGTTGGTGGCTTAGATTTGAGCACACCATGTTTTTCACACGGACAATTATACGTGGCATGCTCACGAGTGGGTAAACCATCCAGTTTATTTGTGTTAGCAAAAGACGGAATGACAAAAAATATTGTACACTCCATTGCACTAAGAGATTAATATTGTTTACTAATATTTTCAGAATTAGTTGTATATATAATTTATAAAAAAAAATTACAATAAATTTAAAAAATTATTATTTGGTGTGTTGTTATTTTCACCTTCCGTCATCGTTCACAGCGCTCCATGCCACTGCCACTCACATACCACATACGCACACACTTACAATAAATAAGATATATTTTCATACTCTAGAAATAAATCATATGGCAAAACAACGTTTGCCGGGTCAGCTAGTATATATATATATATATATATATATATATATATATATATATATATATATATATATATATATATATATATATATATATATATATATATATATATATATATATATATATATATATATATATATATATATATATATATATATATATATATATATATAAATTAAATGCAGTTAGAAAGCTAATTCGAGGATGAAAGAGACGATATGAATGCATCTGATAGGTTAAAGTGATGCAATGTCTTCTTTGATGTGTTAATCAATGTGAAATTTATTTGACGCATTGAAGTTTCGCTGTCTGGATATTTTTGCTTCATTATTTTATTAAATTATACGATAATAAAGCTTAACACATTGCTGACCGGCAACTTTTCTGAAAATTACCCCATGTGCCCGGATATTGTTTTGAAAGAGAATGTGAAAGTAAAACAATGTAAACAAACTTTAAAAACTTTTAATTTTTAATGCCGTATGATAAAATGTATAAGAACCACCTACGTGTAAAGATACACCGTAAGTTTTGTAAATATATCTGGTTTAGTAAAGTTATAATAAATTGATAGAGAATTAAATAGTAAAACTTGAAAAGTAAGAAAAATTACGCCCACTTTTTAAAATAGTCACCACGAGATCACTGCTAACGAAAACACTAGTTAACTCGCGACCGGTCAGCAATATGTTAAAATCAAAATTGTAGCCTGAATGAGAAGTGAAAGTGATTTCAATTTGGGTCAGATAAAAATAACCATGAATCTGAATTACAAATTATTTTCAAATTAAAAGTAGATATAATATGAAAAAGACAGTATGAATAAACATGGTTGATCAGAGTGAAAAATACATATTTTTGTGTACTAATTAATGTTTTTAAAGACAATTTATTAAGCAAAATGTTTCCTAAATAATTTTTTAACGTTCTTCAAATTCTAAATTTCAATTCAAATTCACCTTCAAATTAACCTTTCAACCTTCTTTTTCATTAAACTATAAATTGAAATGAACAAAAATACTATACGAACTAATAAATACAAATTCAAATTCGGTGTTAAATTTGAATTTAAATTATTTGTAATACGAATTCGAGAACGGAATCCACCTATACTTTTTATGAGGGAAAAATCGATATCATTAATACTACTCCATGTAAGAGCTATGATTGAAATACTAGAATTTTTGTGGACTTTTTACGATCTGAAACATAACTCAACTGAACTGTCAATTGAAAAATGAGGTATCTCTTACCGAAAATAATTAGAAATCAATAGTTATTTGATAATTCACTTACATAATCTACGTTTATATGATCGATAACAGTAATACGATACCGAATGAGAATTGTCATTTTCGCCTTTCATGAAATGATTAATGATCAAAAATTTTAAAAACAAAGTATTTAGCAATACATCATAGTACAATTTGAATAATATTTTCGTTACTAGATAGATGTTTCTAAAACTGAACTATGTAATCATTTAAACAATCGATATTATTAAAACAATATTAAAACGATATTAATTTATTTTATACCTATGGACTCTTAGAATTGCCCTGAAACAAATATTGACCCTACATTATAAATTCGAAAAATGCTGTCATATTCTCAGAATATAGGGTAACGTTTGAAGCCATAGACTCTATAGAAAACCCAAGTTTCAAGAGAGGTTCTTCAGTATAGAGACTTTATCCGATGCCAACAGCAGAAAAATAAGAAAATCAATATACAATGGATTCTTGAATACACCATTATGAACGATTAGGCAGACTGTTACAGTCATATACTCAAATATGCAATACCAAACTAAAAAACTTAACATAATTAACATTATTTCAACTAAACAATCTATATTTGTACGAACGATATCATTGACACAACACAAATTAAGAATTGTTTTCAAATTTCATGAAAAGTCTGAAGACTAGATTTTAACTTTAATATGCCCGAACCATTTTATTCTTAGCCAATTCAAGAGTGTTTAGTATATACACTCATGGACAAAAAAATTAGCACACCAAGAAATAATTGTGCCCACCCATCGACGTCTCCATTTGGAGTTTTGCCGTGACCCCGTGGTGAACGCCTCAATCATGCCTTTGCTGTACAGCAACACACCGTTCCCACAGCTGGTCTGATTGTATGGGGTGCCATTGCCTACAATACACGGTCACCCCTAGTATTGTTCCGAGGCACCTTGACAGCCCAGCGGTAAGTCCATGAAATCCTGCAACCACATGTGTTGCCACTCATGCAACGACTCCTAGGAGCCATTTTTCAACAAGCAATGCTCGGCCTCATACGGCGAGGGTGTCGCGAGACTGTCTCCGTACTGCTATTACCCTTCCTTGGCCTGCCCGATCGCCATATTTGTCTCCAATCGAGCATATCTGGGATAATTTGGGACGGCGAGTTGGGCATCCCACGAGTTTGAACGAACTAGAGGCAAGGTTACAGCAAAAATGGAACGAAATGTCTCAAGACATCATACAGAACTTGTATGCCTCGATGCCCGATCGTATCGCATCGTGCATTCACGCTAGAGGGGGTCCAACGGGGTATTAACTCCTCCGTTCTTTCGCCTTTTTCTCTGAAATAAATTATCCCTTTTCTTTGATTTTCTAATCATTTACTTATGTCAAAGTAGTCATTACGTATGTAAAATTTCGCTTCATTTTGACGACTTCTTCTTGGTGCGCTAATTTTTTCGTCCATGAGTGTATTTCAATTCGATCGATGTAATTATTATGATACCAAATAAGAATTATTATTTTTGCATTCCATGAAAATTTTAATGGTATACTTGAAAAAAATAGTTATAAGTTCTCATGGTTAATAGACATTTGGTAACTAAACTGTACTATTGATATCACAAATACAGTACCAACTAAGAAATGATTTTTTGCCTTTTATCGAACCTTCAAAGATCGAAGTTTCTTTAAATGTTATTTTTAATCCTTGCAATTCCAAGCATGCCATAGTTCAGAGTGTTTTTCTTATTTAAGAGACATTTCGTAACTGTACAATACAATCTATATTGAACGATGAATATCATTGACAATATATCAAATAAGAATAATCATTTCTGCTTATCATGAAACGACTAGTGGTCAGTATTCTCCAAAACTATATTTAATATTTATTATTCTCGTCAAGCTATTTATAGTACAGTTAGTCAATATTTTGCATAACTAATAGATATTTAGCAAGATACCCATCATTTCTATCGGTTTTTGAGGGAAACGATATCGTTGAAATACCAAATAAGAATTATTTCCATACTTCATGAAACGTCAAATGGTCGATATTTTCTGAGACTAAATTTTGTCTTTATTATTTTCATATCGTTTTATAAATCGCTTGGGGAATGTTTTGCCTAATTAATAGATATTTAGTATACCAACCATTTCAATTTATATTTAAATGATCGATATCATTATTATGATACTAAATAAGAATTTTCATTTTCGTATTCATGAGACGTCTTATGATCGATAGTTTTCCAAAACAAAATTTAGTTCTTATTATTCCTGCCACGCTTTGTAGTACAGTTTGGGGGAGCATTTTGCATAACTTAAATTGACAACCTCTTACGAAATTGTTCGAATTTGCATTATAAGACAAGAAGTGTTCTTTGTGCCGATCTGGCTTTTCGAAAGCCACATACTCTTCAATTTCAAAGCACTTTACCCCCTCTTCCACTTATTTGACAAAATATAGTTTCAGTGTGCTCTTAAAATGATAGGGGTATTAAAGCGAAAGGGTGCCATCCCTTGAGGGGACGAATAGAGACGTGGTCAAAGTCAAATTTCCGTTGACTGAAGAGGATAGTCAAAATGGCTTGCTGGATGGGAGAGGCATGAATTAAACTTACATCGCTTTAGCCTAATGTAGCTGAAGCCGATAGAGAATTCTTATTCTCTAGATGTACTGAGATAGGAGGGGGGGATTATTTTTAGAGTTTTAGAATTTCAGATGTTCTCAGAATAAATTTTTTATTTTTTGTTCAATCTGTTATTGTTTTTAAGCTGCATACTTGCCAACTTTTATTCTCTTCGATATTCCCGAGTGGTTGTAATGTGACAACGAAATCACAATTTAGAATATTTTTTATATTATGCGAGAGCTTAAGCACGCCATAGCACATTCATAAAAATTAATTAAGTATATCAATACATTAAGTAAGCTCTTTTAAAAAATCAATTAGGTACATTAACACACCACGATGTATTAATTTTACGAGGTTTTGGTGAATATTATTTTAAATTAAATTCATGAAGCCAATAATTAAATAGAGATGTCGTATTTCGTTTCCGTTTTAAGTATAAAATCTTCTGGAAAACCCAGGAGAGTTGGAAGATAGGAAATTGTATTGAATTTAAGAACAATACTTAAATAGCATGGTCCTGAAACCAAGCACTTCGGACCGCTTGCTGCTGCCCAGTTTTAATACCCAGTTATATTTCGTTATTAATCGTTTATAAAAATATAACATGGTAGATAGGAATTAGTAATAACTTTAAACTTTCTCGATCACTTCATAAATGTTTTCTGGTCATGGCCACTCTGAAGCCAAAATATCTATTGACGTTGTTGATTGTTCTAACTGGTCTAGCCAATGGGGTAAACCAGTTCCATCAGTCCATATATATTTAGAAAATCCAAAATAAAAAGGAGTCGGGGTGGAATTCAAAGCATTTTCTTAAGGGGGGAACCAAAAACTATTTTAAGTGCACGTAGTTATTTTTAAAGCTTTTTTCACGTACATGGATGCTTTCTAAAGTGCTTGGATTAAATTGTTACTAAAGTATTTTAGTTTACTGTTGTTAAAATTATACTGAGGTCTAATATTCTATACGCATTGACAGTAACGTTAGTAGAAAGTTAACGTAGAACGTATTTAGCCTTAACGTATTTAACGTAGAGCATAACTTAAGTATAATTTCAATTCTCCAATATTTGAGTAAATTAATTATATTTTTTATTCCATTGATGTTTGCTTCGAAAGAAGGTAATGATAAAATTTTAATTAACTGTTTTTAACTGATCCATGTAAAAAATGCTAGTTAAAACGTTAAATATATTAAACGTTTTTATATGTCCATAGATTTTTTTCTAGTCTTACAATGCATATTAATGTTCTTTCTATTTTATTTAAAGAGTTACAATACAGTTTAAAATGTTAAGTCAATGCATAAATTTAAAATAATGAAAAGGGTTAAATAAATAAACTCAAGAAACTGAACAGGAAAGTTATTACTTGATTAAAAATTTCAAGAACATATGAGACGGAAATAACAGTTGACATGTTTCAAGTGCTCAAAAAAGGCACCCATTTTCAAGACTTGTCAGACGTGAGTGAGACGAAACAAAAGGGATTAAAAATATAATACGTAAATTTGCTAACGAAATATATAAAAATAAAGGTGAGAAACAAGAGTAGAAAAGCCACCGCAGCTGAGGGAAAAAAAAGGAAAAATAAAACAAGAAAAACAACAGTAGCCGAGAGGGGTAAATCAAGGCAAAGTGCATTTCAGGAAGGGAATTGAGGTACAAATGTCCTTATTAAGGGAATCATCATTCATATGAATAAAACAAGATTCCAAGACATCGAGATCAGTTGATATGGTGACTGGGGTGGAAATAATTTTGGCATCGTCGAAGTTAAATTTATCGACATTTATTTATTAATATTATTATTTTCCTTATTTACCTTAAATTTAGGTGCTTTAAAATTTAGACTTATCGACATATGACCGCTATCAAGAATACGAGAAATCATTAATGGCTGCACATTGCTAGAATCTTAGGCATAAATTCAATTTAAACATTGCCAAAACACAGTCCACCCAGTCATTTCCACACCAGTCACATCAACTTATCTCTATGCTCTAGAATCTTGTTTTATTCATATGATGGTTAATTTCATTGTTCTATATTTATAATTTTAATTATGGTATTTTTAATAATTTTCATTTTATTTTATAACCGTCGTTGAACAGCTGATCCATTTTTTGGGGTTTACGATTACTAATGCTCATTTTCGTTGTAATTTTGAACTCACTCCAGAAGACAAGGGAACTCCTGGATCAAGTATAGGGAGAAATTTGCCTTCGTGGAGGACTTTTTGAAAGAACTAACCGGTATTTGCAATACGCGGAGAGGAAAACCACGAAACCATCCCTCGATTAGCCTAACGGCAAGGGGAATCTAATCCATGATCCGTCTACCACTCAGGATATTTTACGTATGCTCTGTGGCTGGTGCGAGTCGGATGCGGAATTCGAATTGACCAGTCATCGCTGGGATTCGAACCCGGTTCACCTAATTGGAAAGCGAATGCTTTATCCCTTGAGCAACCACGGCTCACACATTTACAGTATAGAAAAAATAAATGCATAGGAAAATACGGTATATGAAAAACCACGACAGCAAGTACTTAAATAAAAAGCGGATATCTTTTTCAGGCTGTAACACATGAAGAAAAAACGCAATTTGAAAAGTATTTTGAATCTAACATAGTAAAGAACTATGCAGAGAAAATATTTTTGAAAATTCAACAAATTAAAAGTAAACTTAAACCTTAAAATATAGTCATTTTTTAAAAAATAAATTTATGTTAATACAGTATAAATCGTTGAATCTAAAAATTTAAGGAAGCAATTTATTTACATATAATTTAAATTATTTTTAAAATGCTTAAAGGAAACTATTACACAAAAAAGAACTGTGTAGCTCGGACATAAGGGTATGAAAATAATTTTTTTCATCTATATTAAATGACCTTTATTCTTCCATATCAACAGGATTATATTTTCCATTTCTTCTATGTTCATAGAATCATATCTTCTATAGTATTTGTCAAATTTAAATCCTGCTTCATTGCAAGTTAAAATTTTTTTTCTTTTAAAAAAGGTCTGCTTTATTTTACAAACCACTTAAAAAAATATTTTTTGAAAATCGGAAATGTTAGAAATGAAATGTGATTCATAAGGATTTTCACCTCCCATATTACCCCTCCCCCCTAATTTAGGCTTTGTGAAAACTATAACAAAAGAATTTAAAACCGTATTGTACAGTTTATAATTTTGATTAAATCCATAAGGATTTAAATCCAGAGCACCAATTATTTTAGGAGCTGTCAGTATTTTAACAGGAAAAAAACATTTAATTAAAACATTTAACTGCTAAATTATCTGTCATAGTGAACTAACAAAAAACAATAAAATATTAAGATTTTTCACACACTGAATGTTTATTGCTAGTACAGTTTCTTAAATAAAGCATTTTATGAGACTGTTTTAAATATCTTGAAGACTTGATTGGAATTTAAGTGAGCTGTTTTATTGATTTTTATATGGCTGTTTATTCAGACAGTATGGCGTAGGTGGATGTGTTTCGGCTCGTGCGAAGGAATCTGTGTGGGTTGCAGATTTAGATAATTTACATGTGTCGAAATTTAGTTTTTCCTGGAAGAATTTTTCCAAGTTTCAGCGAAATAAGAATCAAATAACAATTGTTAGCAGGAGTATGTTTTTTCTTCTTCCATTTTTAGAGCACATTTATTTTAATTCATTTTTGAGTAGGTTTAACAATTTTACACACAAAAAACTTTTAGATTAAGTATTTTAGTTTAAAGAAAGACATAAATAAATATTAATTTACCTGCTACTTTAACTATAGAAATAAAGCTTCACTTAAAAGACGCTGAGATTCTGTATACATTGTAGTATTTGTAAATAGCTTTCAATCCTGTTTCATTATTAGTTATGCATGACAGACTGGTATAATCAGTGTGTAACCAACGCCTCCACACAGTTTCTTACAGGTAGTCCGATCAGACGACTTTGAAGGGTAACCAGTTTACGAAAAAGCCCCTTAATAAAAAATCTAGTAAAAACAAGAAAGTGGTAGCAAATATACGTCTAAAAATTTGATTAATTTATGAATATGAATGGTTTGTCTCAGGGCTCGAAAAAACTCAAAACTTTTACCCGTCCCCGAGGACGGCTTGTCCAACAATGTATCCGCCCTCCTTTGAAACTAACCCGTCGCTTCTAAATAAATAAAAATATAATTTTCTCTTATTTATTACAAACATTTATATAAATTGCACAATGAATTAGTAGTTACTTGGATTACAAATACTAGGATTGCATTATACAGTAATAAAAGGAATACCAGGTTACTAATAGGAACCTAGTATTTATTTTATATAATAATTTATTTCCTTTACTAAATAATTTATTTCTTTTATGAAATAATTTAAATGACATATCTGGAATGTCAATTTATCCGAGAGTACAACGTTTTTGAAATGAATCAAATATGAAGTTTGCCAGTTCCACAATCAAGCTAACGATTTACAGATGCTTCTGCACAAAAATCTGAAAGGGGTTTTCCATTTAGGTGGATGCTCATAATTGCGTTTAATGCTTTTTATTTAAGACCAGTACGCAATGTTTTTTTTTTAAGTTCATTGCTGAAAAGTCCCTTTCAACCGCTGCAGTACGGAAGACAGAGAAAACATCAATTCCACCACGCACAGTATGTTGCTGTAATTTCTAGATTAGAGGGTCATTTTAGAAGTGAGGTGCTAGACTCTTGTAAGGTAACATAAAGTGAAAATGTATCACCAACATTAACGGGAAAATGGCCGTCCGCGCGGACGTCGGATTCGAGAAATTCGTTGTCCGCGGGGAATTTTTGACCGCCGAGGACGGGCGGACGGGTGGTTTTTCGAGCCTGGTTTGTCTTATTTACTTGTCTACCACTACAGATTCAATTCTGAAATATATATGATACATTTCTCTCAGCATACCTGCCAACTTTCACTCTTTCCGAGAATGAATTTTCAGAGTGGTTGTAAAACAATAAAAGAAAAAAAAATCTGACTCAAAAGTATATTTATATTTTGATCCCGTCCAAAATCGCTTGTGAAAGGATTATTATGCTTTTATATATTTATTATGATTATTTATATGTAGTGGTGGTGAAACTCATTTGTAATTATCATTATAATTCAAAAAGTTAATTGGAATAACCTGAGTATTGCTACCACTTTAAATATGAAAATAAAGTGTTCCGCAAAATCCGGAAGAGTTGGCAGGTATGTCTCAGTCACTTTTAACCCCTTGGGGACGGGTGATTCAGAAAAGCATTCGTACAAAATCAGAATCAAGTTGTAATTAAATAAAAAAAGGTAACTTAAATGTAGTCGTTGCTAATTGGACAGACTTACTTTGCTTTTACTTTAATTATTGTTAGTTCAAAGTATAACTAAATAGTTTTATTTTGAACAAAGTAATGGTGAATTAAATAAATCAAACAATTACAACTTCGCCCACAAATAAACTGCTAAAGAAATACTTTGATTACCAGTTTTATATTTTTACCGTGGTTGATACGGTTTTATGCTATAACGCATTTGTGACAGTCGGCGCGAAAGGGTTAAAATAGAATTTGGTTTCATGCTCACAGCCGGTTCACTTTTTAAATAGTCTGAGCGGACTACTTATAAAAGACCGTGGAGCGGACTACTTATAAAAGACCTCAGAATTGGTCAAGGCTTTTTGATGTAGGAGGTGATGGTGTAACCCACTAGACGATGCGCACTGTCTCGGGGAAGATGGGTCAACTGGCCGCGAACCTACATTGTCATTTTCCTTCTATATTTATATTTTATAACCAGTCTAGAGCAGTCGACCCAATTCTGAGTTTACAACTATCAATGTTCACCTCCGTAGCCATGTAATTTTAAACCCATCTCAGAAGAAAAGAGAACTCCTGGATAAAGTATTGGGACAAACTAGCCTTTGCAGTGAACTTTTTGATGAAATTAATCCGCATTTGCCTAAAATGAAGAGAAAAACCACGAAAACTTGGGAAAAAGGGGATTCTTATTTATGATCCATTTACCTCTGAGAATATTTTACGTCAGCATTGTGCGAGCTCCCTCATTACTAGTTGAGAATTACTAATGAGGAACCCTTTAAAATAAATAGAATTCTGATGAAATATCTATTAAACCTATTTTTTCAAGTTCAATCTTTAGTATATGTGTTTGAATTATTTACTTGTAGGCAAAATTCTTTTTAATTTTAATTTAACAAAATATAAAGAAATTTTTTATCACTTTTACCTCAAGCGAAATTTCTTTTAGGGATTAAGGGTGGGTATGAAACGGCATTCCGAAATAAATGCAAAAAAAGAAAAAGATTTTTTAATTAAAAACTACTTTATTTAAGCAAATTTATAAAGTGTTCAAATCAGCGTTATGTAGTGATGCCTGCTTGCACCGGACAGCGGATAAATAATGGTAGTCTTTTAATGAATGATTTTAAGCTTAGTAAATTCGATTTATTCACCCCTACTTCTAGTTAATTCAAAGTCTTTAACACCACTTTGATACAGTTCAGCCGCTTTGAGCCTCTTAAAAAATTGACAAGACTAACCGAAAATCTATAAATTTTAGTTTGTAATCTTTACTGTATTTTGAAATAGTTTGTCGAATCCGGATCAGTTGCCACCTGTGGGTCATATATGCACGGTGACTACCGGTTACGAAAATCTTTCATAACCTTTATTCCAAGTTCAACGGTTTTCGAGAATTTCGGACCTGACCATTTCTCCGACTGGATATGAGATTTAACAGAGTACCAGTCCGAACAACCTCCCACTCACACGGTTTTTTTTATAAGTTGTCTGCCCAGACTAGTTAAAAAGTGAACCAGTTGTGCGCTTGAAATCAAATTCTATTTTAAAAGTAATTGAGAGAAACTTGTCATATATATTTGAGAATTGAATCTGTAGTGGTTGTCAAGTATATAAGACAAACCAATCTTATTCATAAATTTTTAAAAAAAAATTTGACATATATTTGCTACCACTTTCTAATTTTTAATAGACTTTATATTAGATAGCTTTATCGTACAATTGTTTACTTTCACAGTGGTCTGATCGAACTACCTATAAAAAACCGTGTGGAGGCTTTCAGTTGTAATGAGAACAAGGGGACTGAGGGACGATGGCTCAGGGGATCGAGCGTTGGACTTCATATAAGGTGAACCGAGTTCGAATCCTAGCGATGGCTCGTCGATATGAATTCCGCATCTGGCTTGCACCGACCACAGTGCAGACGTGAAGTATCCTCAGGGTTCATGGTCATGGGTTTAAGCGCCCTTACCAGACGGCAAGGGGACTTTATTTTCAAAAAACAAATCTTCACTTCTACAAAAAAAAAAAAAATTCTTGCGTGTAACAGAAGCTCTAACAGTTCTATTTAGTCCGAGCTTATATTAACCTCTACTAAACCCTCCTACATTTGAGATTTTAAACGAAATTATTTTCTAATAAATAAGATTCTAATGAATAAGCAAGATTCTTTAAAATAAACTGAATTTAAATAAATACTTTTATTAGATCTTAGGAAAACAACAATTATCCCTTCTGACTTTTAATTCATCTATTTGAATTATTCATATGTGGTGGTTTGTAAAATTCTTTAAATCTAAGTTGTTAAAATATTAATGCATTAACTTTGCTACCGTTAGGATAATTTTAAGATAATTTTATGAAAATCCCGCTGTTGTTGAAAGAAGCAGTTTGCAGCACTTTTAATCCGAAATATACATTTGGAGATGATTGAAAACAACTCCATCTATTTTTATTAGATTTGCTTCAAATTTTATAGCTTAAATAGGATTAGTATACATTCATAATTCTTAAATTTATTTTTGTTGAGACAAAATTGTGCATCTTGATTATTAAAAAAATCCCCAAAATAAATATTTAATCAACAACTTTAAAGTGCATACCAAATTAGATAAGTTTTCGAAATCCAGTTATTAACAACCAACACTTTTGCTAACATTAATACAATTTTGCTCACCAAAATATTTAAAACCATATACGTAAATAAATTTCGATTTTTAATTATGGAGTTGCAATATTTCTCAAATTGAAGATGAAATGACACCAGAAATTTTCAAACTAGCCTACACGCTATTAACCGACCACTTATTGCAAAATAAAAATTACATTACTATTGGTTATTGCTTGAACACTATTCCAGCAATGACCAATGGACAGATATTTTTGATGGTCACCTGCAGAGTTAATGTAGTTAGTTTAAAAATGTGATTGTGAACACTCATTGCTCATAGGTCATGAAATTACTTTAAGAATGTAATTGTGGAAAGTCGTCGTTGAGAGGTCATGAAGTTGCTTTTAAGAATGTGATTGTGAAAAATCTTTACAAAGAAGCATGGAGTTACTTTAAAATATGATTGTGAAATGGAGTGATCACAATTGCTGATTAAATTTCAGTGGAGCTGTTTGAAGATATGGTAAAAATCATGAAGATTCACGGATTAATGGCTTTCTTTATCTGTTTTGCTAGTTTGCCATGGAGTGCAACATTAAGATAAAGTGCAGCTATAGGTCTAATGTTCGCACCGTTCTTTGAGTTTTCAATATCAAAGATACAACTAAAAGCCGATCACTGAGCTGGTGGTTACTGTACTGGACTACGGAGCCTGTTGCTATGGGTTCGAATCCCACCATAGGCATGGATGTAACTCTCTCTCTCTCTCTCTCTCTCTCAATAGGAAATAGACACAAATGCCCACCACTAAAAAAAGAAAAAGAAAAAAAAGATACTATTAAAAGTAGCAGCTAGTCAGTTTTGAGTTTACAATGCTTGTCTGCACTTAAATTATTTTCCCACAAACAGGAAGAATGCAACCATTATTCTGATTCCCAAGGCAAATAAAAACCTAAGCTTACCCGAGAGCTTTAGACCAATCAGCCTACTGTGTATTTTTGGTAAAATTCTAGAACGTATACTGTATAACAGAATAAAACCTTTTCCAGGCTGTCTGCCTAATGAGCAGTACGGTTTCAAAAAAAACTTAGATACCACCAAACAACTCCTTCGAATCATTGACTTCATTGGTAAGGGCCTGGACAACAAACAGACAACTGCATTTCTCATGCAGCAATTTCTCATCAGCAAAGCATTCGATCGAGTTTGGCATGCTGGTATCGTGCACAAACTAATTAATTTAAACTTTCCCTATGGCATTGTAAAAATAATACATAACTACTTATCAAACCGTACCTTTAATATTAAACTAAATAGTGTTGTTTCCTCCAGGAGAAAAATAAATGCGGGTGTTTCCCAAGGAAGCATTCTAGGACCGATACTTTTCATTATTTATACCCACGATTTCCCCATATTTCACGACGACCACAACAGTATTACGGCGTTTTACGCTGACGATACTGGAATCTTGCAGAAATCTCTCAAACCAGATTATGCACTTCAAAAACTACAGAACAAGTTATATGATGTTGAAGACTGGTGCCTAAATTGGAAGTTCAAACTAAATGCTAGTAAATCGCAACTTTTAATAATACAAAAGAATAGAAAGTCCTACTCTAATAAATACCAACTAGTTCTCTTCAACAACACAATACCCATTGTTGATAAAGCTATGTATTTAGGCTTAACCATTAATAAAAAACTTACCTGGTCTGATCATGTAAATAACATTAAAAATAAAGTATATGCAGCAACCAACAAACTTCAAACACTTTTTCATAACCGACACCTTAGTTTAAAACTGAAAAAACTCCTGTATACATTGATGATACGTCCTATCATGACGTACGCCTCACCTGCCTGGTGTAACGCCTCCGAAAAAGACCTGAAAAAAACTCATCGTACTCCAAAACAACATCTTGAGAAAACTCACGGGAGCTAGATGGTTTATCCGCAACAACGCCATTCATAGAGATCTTAACATTGACTGCTTTGACCATCATTTCAACAAATTAAATAGAAACTTCTTTATTAAAGCCGCCACCTGCGATATCGCAAATTTTAATGATATTTTCGACTGCATAAATCTCAAAGAGGATGCAAAAATTCGACCCATTGC
Organism: Parasteatoda tepidariorum; assembly: GCF_982258835.1. Taxonomy (NCBI): domain Eukaryota; kingdom Metazoa; phylum Arthropoda; class Arachnida; order Araneae; family Theridiidae; genus Parasteatoda; species Parasteatoda tepidariorum. The sequence goes on from NC_141759.1 coordinate 44,055,645, forward strand.
ACACTTCTACACTTCTGATATCATACTAACATTTAACAACACAAACACTCACTGACGGCCGGGTCTCTACTTAACAGAGCCACATTTACTTACACATATACACACATCCTCACAATCCTTTCACTCGCCCCCTTTTTATATGTATTTCCAAACTGTAAATATTCATTAGTGTTTATTTTCCCATTGAACTTTAATTTTACCTTTTTCATGTACATTTTTATTACTTGTAATTTTGTCATTGCCTAATAATGGCAAAGTGCCATTTTTCTTTTCTCAAGAACTCCATTTGCTCCCCAAACTTAAATTTTGTCATGTATGTTTCTAAGTTTAACTTCAAGATGAATGGGAAAAGGGCCGTAAGGCCTCAGACGCCCAGTTCCACTACAACGAACGAACGAACGAAAGTCAGTTTTGAGTTCTATCATAAAAGTTAGCATTTTGTTTTGAAATCCGTTGAACCAGTGTTAGGATTTTTATATCGCGGTGAATGTTCTCTTTTGTAATAAACCGTCTGGCTCAGGTGATTCTCCTGAATATTTATTCAATTCAATATTAACTATTCTCAGACTGTCGAGCGGTTAGCGTGCCTGACAGCGAAGCCAATGGCTGCGGGTTCGAATCCCCGCTAAGGCATGATGTTGCTCTCAACTGTGATATGTGTGAATGTGGTCCACCCTATAAACGGGTATCTGGCGTGGGTAATGTTGCTCGCCCCGTGACTTAGGCTCGCAGTTGCTCACTGGGTAATATTAAATAAGTAATACTTCCGGTATCTTCCTAGGCCAGAGGTCGCCAAAGTGGTCTATAGAGCCCCCAGGGGTCTATTTATCAAAAGCGGGGGTCGATCCGAGACAGGGGGCGAATGGGGGTCGATCCGAATCGGAAGGGTCGATTGTGGGTCGAAAAAAAAACAGTTCTCAATGCGCAAATCACACATGCCTATTAAGTATGTAAAATTTGTGAATTTCTTTTATAATTGACTCAATATCAGTTTCTTTATAAAACATAAATTAATAAACGTATATTTATTGGGGTGAAACAAGTATTTACGTACCAACGCGCAGTGGCACGAACTCAGCGCAGTTTATAAGTCATATGCATATGTGCGCTTGTCCAAATGTCACGTGTGACGAGCATTGACGTTACAAATGCAAATATCATACGCAGTTACAGCTATCTTTGAAAACTGTGTTGAATATTTGCAGTGTCATTATTAAAACTTTTATAGTTTGGATAATTAGTTATTGTTTCAATAAAACCATTCGTTTAGTTTAGATATCAATTTTAATTATCAATTCACAAAAAAGAAAGAAAGGATTAATAATATGGATTAGTACAGCCCGCGACAAAATTATAGCACACCTTGTACTTTTTACGAAAGTTACAAAACTGACCAATTTTGACGAAAATTAAAATTGACCAATTTTGAACCCAATATAGCGAACCTTTCAAAAGAACACCAGACACACCCATCTCATTGATCAAGAAGCAGTAAATCTTTAGTTACTTTACTTATTATATCTACTTATGCATAATTACTTATTATTTAGTAATAAGGTATTTAAATTTCAATGTTAATATATTTTTCATAAAACTATTGTTACACAATGTACTATTACTTCAATAAATGTTTAAAATCATAAAATAAATATACAAACACAGTATCTAATAGAGTTTTATTTTAATTAACAGAAAATTACTTTTGTGGGGTCGATGGAGATTTCAAAAAATTATATAGGGGTCGTGATCAAAAAGTTTGGCGACCCCTGTCCTAGGCGAAGGACGTAAAAGTTCAGTGCCATTTAAAAAAAAAATTTGCTATTTTCCGGAGTAAATATTCTATTTGTTTGGAGGGTTTCTTGAAAGTACAAGTCCTTCAGTGATGTCTTTTTTTTAAATTTAGGTGGAGTAACTGTTGTATAGCAAGTTTTAATTGACATTAAGAGCTTTAATCTTTAAATCTTACTAGCAAGAACTGGTTTAGACCAATATAAAGTGTGTATAAATTATATTTAAATAGTAAATTAAGTGCATATATTAAAATTTATGAAATGTAACAAAATGTAAAGTTTTCTTGAATTTAAACAGTGAGACGATCTGTGATGATAATATACGGAAAACGAAAAAAGACATTACTATTAATCTTTATCTCTTGATAATTATTTTGCATATAGAAATCATATAATTTCTGTTACTTACATTCATTAAAATCTTCCAGAGTATTTTTCTCTATACTTCAACTTACATATCGCTATTTCAGCCCTCTGCAATATATATCGCGTAATCTGAGATAATTATTTCTAATTTATTCTCTTAGAAGCTAATTGGAATATAATAATTTATTAATGAGAAGACGGAACTTATTATTAATAGAATTAAAATGCATTAAATAATTAAAAACAATAGAAAGTCAAAAATGAATATGAAAATGTAGCAAAATTAAATTCATTGTGTCTTCTTTTTGCACAATAAAATTATTCTTATATTAACGAAATTGAAATTTATATTTCTTTCTAATCCTAATAAAATTCTTTTTTATAAGAAAAATTTTATTTCTGTAATTAGTTTTTCATTTTGTATTCCCAAAAGTCACCTAATGTAAAATAAATAACGATTTTTTTTCTTATCGATGTTGTTTACTGATTTTGTATCAATTCTTTTTTTTATTTGCTTTGTGAGTTCATAGAATTCTTAAAATAAAGGAGTTGTTTACAATTTATATTTTTTAATTACAGTGCGATTAAGGCAGAGCACAGAAAAGCAATTTAATTAATCTTTTCTTTATTAATTATAAAACTGAACGAGGTGCACAAAGTTAGGTGAAAGCTTTTTGACTTGCATTTTTATTTTGTTGAAATATTTATCTTTATTTTTTATCTTAATTTACTAATTTTTTTTATTACAGTGATGTGAAAAGTGCCAATGTGAAGAGAGTGGAATACATGGCAATTTCTCACATTAAATAGGATATTTGTTTCTAATATTTCAAGTGGCAGAAAAATAAATTATTTAAAATTTCAATTTTTATGTAATTTTTAATTAATTTTTTTTAAATTTTTATTTTTTAATTAACAAAATGTTTTGCACAATATGTAGACAATTTAACTAAATAAATAAGACTAGGAAATTAGACAGCGGAGTTTTGAAGTGATGAAATGAAATGAAACAAATAGGATGTTTTAATTATTATTCGCTACCATTTTAAACTTTGTGGGGCATATATAGAGTGTCAGAACTGAAAGCCTTTATATATATATATATATATATATATATATATATATATATATATATATATAGTTCAAAATGAAGATAAAACAAAGGAAAATAATAGACATATGAAAAAAAGGGAGGGGGAAATAATAATGAAAAAAACAACAAACAACTGATTTAAAAAAAAAAAAGGATTACATTTTTTTAAAAAACCGGAAAATAAAATTTATAATCTTTTTATCAGCCCACACGATTATATCCGCAGAAAATAGTGCACTCTTCTTAATACACTTAATATACTTAATACACTTTTTAATATACTTAAATAAACACTTATCTGCTCCTTTGAAAATAACAAATGAACAAAAAAAGCATATGACTTTAATGTATCGTATCATAAAATGTAATCGATTATTGCGTTTTTCCCACTACTCCCTACATAGCAGAGAAGTGGGGGTACTTAGTATCTACTCCAGTGAATTTTGAAAGATCCTGGTGAGGAAAATATTATTAAATTGGATAGAAACTTTGGCTTGAATTCAGCAATAAGAAAATGGGAATATAAAAATTGCATGAAGTTCAAAAATCGCATGAAGCAAAAAAAAAGTGTTCCCTGTTTTATTTTTCCTTTTTCGACATGGCAATAATATTGATTTTCAGGAAACAAACAAAAAAAAATGTACTTTTTTACAGAATTCACATCCATCAAGCATTTATTATCATAATACACAGCTTTAGAAGTTTGCACTAAACACGTCATTTTTTTCTTCTTTTTTTTTGCATTTGCAATACTTTTCTGCTACACTGTCCCTTCATCTAAGAATATTAAAAGTCAGTCGAAATGTCAGACTATTTATATTATTACAAAAGATTCATTAATGTTTGGCTATTACTCAAGCAATAAAGTGTTGTCTTTTCTCTGTTTAAAGTTGCAATTGCATATGTGCTGCCTAACTAAAATTACCAGTAAAACGGTAAATGTAATAGATAACTGAATTTGTGATGGAATTTCGCTTTAAGATTAAGTCTAATGTGAATTTTAATGGTGTTTTTAAGTTTGTAATTCAACACTTTTCATTTATTAATGAAAGTTAATTTGATTTTAAGAGGTCTTTTTCCCCTTTATCAAATTCAACTCTCGAAAGGATGGAGGCGAAAAGGAAAAATTTTAAACATGTGATAAAACTAAATTTTGATTAATTTCAGTGAATTATTTTTTAATTCTAAAATTTTTTTAATTCTAAAAACTGACAAATGCGTAGTTTTGGAGACGTGATGGCTCAGCGGATAGAGCGCTCGCCTTCCAATGAGGTGAACCGGGTTTGAATCCCAGCAATGGCTGGTCAATACAAATTCCGCATCAGGCTTGCACCGACCACAGTGCTGTCTTAAAATATCCTCAGTGGTAGACGTTACCATGGGTTAGTCTTCTTGCGGTCAGGCTAACAGTGGGATGTTTTCGTGGCTTTCCTCTCCATGTAATGAAAATGCGGGTAAGTTCCATCAAAATAAGTCCTCCACGAAAGCAAATTTCTCCCAATACTTGATCCAGGAGTTTCCTTGTCTTCTGGATTGGGTTCAAAATTACAAGGCTACGGAGTTGAACATTAGTAGTCATAAACCCCAAAAAATTGGGTCGGCTGTTCAACGACGGATATAAAAAAATAAAGTGTGTAGTTTTAAATTATTGATTTAAGGAGAAAAAAATCGATGTTTTTTATTTTTTAAAGAAAAACTCATTGAAGTACTAAAATTTATCAAGGTCTATTTCTCCTACTCTAAGAAAGCGACACCTTCATTCCCCACTTTTTTCACAAAGATATTGCGCTGTCGAATAATACGATATCATCAAAAGTTTGTTAAATTCATAAAATATCAAGAAAACGAAAATCAGAAATTTAACAAAAAAGCAAGGAGGGCGCCGGCAGAGATCTCTATATTGGAGAATTTAGTTAAATAAAGATTAAATAACTAATGATAATAAATAATATTAGTGTTGAATAATGAATGAGATTAAAATAAATATTTTTTTTTACAAAGCCTTTTTTTAAAATTTAATTTTTGAACTATAAAAAAAGTTTTACTTAAGACATAAAATATATTTAAAAAAATGGCAGATAGCATAAAATATTACTAGTGAGACCACATTTTATTAGGTGTAATTTAGTGTCTCTGTAATTTGTACTGGAAGTATGGAGATTTATGGGCTTATGTAATAGAATCACGCAAAAATGCACTTTAAAAGGCTCAAAAATATTGAGCCGCAATTTTATTATCAGTACATTTCGAAAGTAGTATATATTTTGAACGTGACATGTTTTATAAAAACATGATTTTATAGCCACTTTTAAGGGCAAATATTTCAAGCAATAAATCTAGATTGGACTATTAAGTTACTGACACTTAGACGGCTATTTAAAATCTTTAACGTTTGTTTTATGAATTAAATATTTAATTTGAAAACATCTGGATTTATTTGAGTAACAGATTATGTTTTTGAAAAACTATCATATGTAATAATAAATTTTAATCACTATTTATTATTGTTTCATAACTTTCCAATAATTGGAAGGCTTCCATTATAATAAAAAAGGAGAGGCTTGTGAATTGGAGATTTCAAACATTAATAAGCTTTGGACATTATCGTATAGCTTACAAATACAAGTTATTTTTATTGTAAAAAAATAAAAATTAAATAAATAAATAAACTAATTTTTGTAGAATATTGAACAGTATATTTTAAGTAGCAAAATAAAGAAAAATTGAAAGAAAGTGTATAAAAAAGTTTCTGAGTTATGCAATTTTCAAAGAAAAAAAACGATTGTTTCAATTTTTATTACTTAATTAATCAACGAATTTTATTTTAAATTTGAGTTTTGTTATTTATTATTTATTTAAGATTTATGAGCTCATGTAAAAATAAAATCACGCAAAAATTCACTTTTTTAAAGGCTCAAAAAATTGAGCTACAATTTTATTATCAGTACATTTCGAACGGAATATATATTTTGGACGTGACACGTTTCTTAAAAACGTGATTTTTATTTACCCTTCCAAATATTTCAAGCAATAAATTTAGATTGAACTTTCAAGTAACTGACACTTAGATGACTAATTAAAATTTTTAAAGCTTGTTTTATGAATGAAATATTATTCTTGAAAAAGTATGGTTTTATTTGAGTAACGGATTATGTTTTTAGAACAGCGGCTCCAAGTGGTGTTCTACGGAGCCCTGGTGTTTTCGTGGAAGAGTAACAGGGGTACCAAGATTTTAAATTATTCAAAATCAGTAAAAAATTTTGAAGCTTGTAACTATATCTGTATCAAAACAATAAGCATAAGATATTTGATTGTTTGGTTATTTTTATGAAATGATTACTTTAAATTAACATTTATCGCAGAATTTTTCAATTCAAAATAAAATGTCTAAATTCAAGAATAACTATTCTCAATGATCTGATAACTATTTTCAACGTTTATAACAATTCTTTTTCGAAATCCATAATTCAGCTTATTTATTAATTTTTATCTAATGTATGCAGCATAAACATATTCAGAACTAGACTAGATACCGGTCGCATCGAAATCAACTGTTTGATAAAAAAAAAACTATTATTTTAAGAGTTTTATTGATAAAACTATTATTGAAAAAAAATTATATTTTTTTCGTTTGGACTTAATTAAAATACAAGCGGTGTTCGATTAATTACTGTGAGTGAAGTATAAAATATGTATAAATGTACACATACATAAAGTGGGCCACATTCACTCAACAAACGTTAGTATCTGAAAGAAAATCGGTATTTGTTTCTTTAATCTTGTGTATCACTTTTTTAATATGTTTAATATGTAAATGATAATTATAAATAATTAAAATTAGGTCATTTATTTGAGCTTATGTGCGTAAATAAATCCATTCTTATATTTGCCTAAACTTAACTAAAATGTTTACATTTGCCTAATTTTAAACTTAAAAAGACCAACATATAATTTTCATGCGTGCATTTATATTATCTGTATCGATTCATCTTTAGTAGTGGTTAATAATCATTCTAAATTAAATTAACCCTTTGCACTCGGATGTCCCCACGGAGGAACCATTAACAGTCACCATTTTAAAATTAAGTAATGTTACACCTTACTTAATTTTAAAATGGTGACTTAATAATTAGTAACCACACCTTAATAATTAGTAACCTTAATAATTAGTAACCACATAATTTTAAAATTGTATAACGATAGTATATTGTGTATTTTAAATGCTATAGAGCTGATATTAAATCAAACAGCATTTAAAACTACTCGGAGTGCAAAAGGTTAATAAGTCCAAGAAGAAAATTAAAAAAAAAAGTGTCACTACTCCTTTAAACATAAAAATAAACTTAACCGAAAAATCCGAACTAATTAACAGCTTTGCATTAGTACGTACTTTATATAAATCCGATATAAAAAAATATTAAAATAGTTTTACTAGTAAAAAAATTAATGCAAATTTTCACTCTTAATAAGGTCTTACTTCTTTTAATGAAGGTTATTAGTTTTTATTGATTGCAATATCAACTGCATTTTACAAGTTTTCTTGCGACATTTACTAGATCAATAGCCCAAGCAAGAAAAAAAATTACTTCTTTTTTATATCTGACAAATTTATTTATCCCTATAACTACAATTGAATTACTTGGACTACATCCAAATGGGACTACATTCAGTGCTAGAAAATACTTACTTCCTTATCTATATCCGGAGACTAAGTTCCCATTTATCCCTGTTACTTTCCAAAAATAGCTCTAATGCCAAAGGCAAAGTCTTAGGTCTTTTTTAAGGCTTAAACGGATATGGTCTCTATGCTGACACTTTAGGCTATCTTTATGTTACATGTAATTAGATCATTACTGCAGGATATTATGTATCTATTATATATAGAAGGAAGGATAAAATAACCTCATAAAAAATTACCTGATAACGGAGACTCTAAAAATGATCGGTACGTAGCTTAAACTTATGCTAGATAATACATGGGTCGTTTATCGCAAAAGTAAACTATCTAATGGTAAATATTTTTTTGAAGAAATGAGCTTCTTTTAAATTGATGTAAATGAAAACAAATACACTTATTTAGTCAACGTTATAAATTTTTATTGCTTGTGAAATTATTGATGCTACTTCACGTTTCCAGGTTTGCCAACTACTACGCTATTTGCAAAGCATTTTATAGAGTGGTGCATATTTAAAACCCAAAGCATTCAGAATTATCGGTAATTTTGCTAATATTTTAAATGCCTCACCACGAATCAGCTGGAACTAAATGGCGTTGCATATGAACTTTTAAATCATTTGTAAAAAGTGGTGTGGAAAATAAGTTTAATGAATAAAAGATAATACATTAACACGTTCACCATGTGGGTTCAAATAATACCATGAGGTCTCCGGTGACCGGCACTGAGTTTGTTCGTAGCGCCACGTTGGTCACCGGTGACCGACGAAGCCAAAATTATTAGATACACATAATACGAGTAAATTTTTAATGCTTTTAATATTATTATCGTTACTAAAATGGTTTAAAGAAATTAATACAATATAGAACACACACAAACAGTTTTATTTATATACACAAAGATGCCAACTTGCTCCGGGCAGCGAATAAATATTTTCAAGTGGTAGTTTATCAATTGTGACTCTTGGTTAAATAAATGCAATCTAGTAGATTTTTATCCACCATTATTTCTAAATAATTCACCACTTTTTCATATATGTCATGCTAAACCTTTTTAAAAACTAACAAAATCTGTCTAATATTTGCAAATCTAGTTTGTAGTTATATACTGTTGTGGCCAGACGGATAAGCCATGTAAAATTAGCGTTTCATTCACAGTGTTGAAACATAAACATAGCAATTACTAGAATAAATTTTAACAAAAACGTAGGAAGTTGGCAGCCATGCGTTTGTAGTGAAAGAAATGAAATATAATACAACAATTGAATTGTTAAGGCAGACCTGCCAACTTTTAATCCCTTCCATTATCATTTTTCCCAGTGGTATTAAAATGGAATTAAAACTTCAATTTTAAGCAAACAAATACGTTGTATTTGAAAAAAATTAAGTTGACAACCATGAACGTTGGAAATGAAGAAAATCTCAGTATTCGGCGCGAAGCGCCGCTAACTGATTCGTCCAAATTTGAGAGTCCTAAGTTGCATAGGCATAAATTTCAAAGTGAAATATATGAAAAGTTTGCCACAGCCTAGCGCTACGGAAGTCATAGTAACGCATATTAATATATAAGTTTAATTTTTGTAAGAATAGTGGTGATCAAAATCATTTAAAAATTAAATTTATAAAAGAAAAAATAGTATATATTTACTACCACTTTAAATATGAAAATAAAATCTCCCGCAGAATGCGGGAGAGTTGGCAGGTATGGTTAAGGCCATCGTATAAGGGGCCGTTCAAAAAGTACGTACATCCCGAAGGGGGGGGAGGTATTATACAAAGTACGTACTTTATAAACATACACTAAATTTAAATTTGACTTTATCCTACACCCTCCTTAAGTAAATATTTAATTTTATTTAAAACATAATTATTTTAATTTTTATGAAAAAGGGGGGTAGACTAATAAGATGTACGTACTCTAGGGGGGGGGAGTAAGACCTTATGTACGGTAATGTACGAAGGGGGGGGGGAGGGGTTTAAAATTTCTCCATTTTTGTGTACGTACTTTTTGAACGACCCCTAAACCATATAAATTTGTATAATTTGAAATATTTCCAATGCATTTTCTAAAAAACAAAAAGTTGTTTTTTATAATAAAAAACAACAATTTTTATAATAGAGACAGAATGTGATGAGTTATTTTTTTCTATGAACATATAAATTCAATTTTCTCTATGCATTAAACTGCCCTTAAATAAAATTAAGCAATACAGCTTTATGCTGAGTCGTATGATCCTACGCAAAAGCGTTAAGACCGGAAATACTTTATACCCGGAAGGTTGACCGACGACGCTTTATTTTTGGAAGAGAACCTTTCAATAGAATATTTGGAACATTTTTTTAAAAGAGGATGCAATCGATAAAAATTTGTGTTCACTTTTATGACAAGTATATTAAGTAAAGCAATACATAATCGCATGTAAAAGATATAAAACTTTTGTATAAGCAGTTATAATAATTGTGTACAAGATATCTTAATTATGTGTAAAAAAGGAAAACAATAATATCGTATGCACAGTTGTAGTTCGAAACAAATATTATAACAATATCAAAATGCATAGAAAAGATTTTCTTTAGAATTGTCTAAGTTTATGTGGCATTTACATTAAAAATAAATACCATTTTTTTTAAAAAAATTTTGTAGCAATAGTATTAAATTGGGTATGAAATGTTTTATGATAGTAAAATTGAAACTTTATAAAATTGTAGTTTAAATTTAGGATCAGACGCTCTGAGATATATCGTATAATCAGTGGGAATTGATTTCACGAATTACATATTCAGACAAGTCTGCCATGTTTCCTATGAAGGTTTAAAAACACACGAGAATAGCTATTCAGACTTCGCAACCACTTGAAACCTTAAAAGCTATTTCATTGCAAATAGCAGCCCAATTCTCGGCGGCTTAATTCGCTTGGAATAGCGCTGAAAAGGTTTCATTGGTGGCTTTACTTTTTCTTTCGTCGCACCTTGAAAATCAATTAGTAATTAAAATTCTTACAAGGACTACAGCTAGTTGCTGAAATCAGAAAGAGATTAAACATTGCAGACGTGATTTAGTTATTAAGTTTTAATTTCAGTAGAACACTACGCTTGATTTTTATCAAATTGAGCTAAAAAATTTATTATTGATAGGACTGAAAAAAATATATTAAATGAATAAAGAATTAAATTTTCTTAAACACATTTAGGACCTTTTAGAAAATGCAAAGTTTTAATATTTTGCATCAATAAAGTCATTCCTCTTTCATTTAAAAAAAGATAAATGTTTTTATCTAAGTTTAATCGATCATTTTAGTCGAAGCTATATATATATATATATATATATATATATATATATATATATATATATATATATATATATATATATATATATATATATATATATATATATATATATATATATATATATATATATATATATATATATATATATATATATATATATATATATATATATATATATATATATATATATATATATATATATATATATATATATATATGTATAGTGGAAGGATTAAAACAGATCTTAGGCAAGGAAGGAGGGTACAAAATTTATTTATTAATTATTAGGTAGAGAGCAGCTATAAAAAATGGTCACGAAATGTTGTGTTCTTCATTATATGTTGGGGGAAATCTTGCAAAATAAATCCGTAAAATGTTTCAATTTAGGGAAAGAGGGAAATCTTAGTAATTGTAATTGGTTTATTAAAAAAGTCGCGTGATTCCCACAAAGAGCAAAGGGGAAAATGTCCTGCTTTGAATTAATGCATGCTTGATCCAAAAATAGATTTAAGAAAACAGGATGTGGATTTAAAAGTGTGATAAAGTGTTTCGCTTAGAATAACAAAAGAAAAGAAAGGGATTTACGGAAAAGAAATAACATAATAAGATTAATTGAAACTCTTATTGTTATTTTATAAACTGGTACCAATGAAAGACGTGATATTATGATGTTTTTACAAATACCAAACAAATTTTTTTTTAAATGCTAATAAAAGCAAAAATTTTGCATTTATTATAGATGTTGTTCTATGTATTGTTATCAAGCTAAACTGTTTTATTAAATACACTGTTTCATACATCGATGCCAAATAAAATGTCAACGAAGTATGAAAATTAAAATTCCGCTTTACAATCACAGTTACATGCATTCCAACTGGTAGTAAGTTCACGTTGGGGCTGCAAATGATTTTTGACAGTTAAAGGAAAGGTTACGTATTGATATTTCCTTTCTGTTGTAAAATCACTTTGGTTTAAAAAAATATGTACCAGTAATATTTAAATCAGTAATTGCATTTTATTATGTTTGTGGTTTAGAATATTTTCATAACTCTAGTTAAGTATGTCAGACCTTCAACTCTTATATTTTTTTATGTTAAAAACAAAAAAAAAGAGATGTTCCCTTTCTTTGTAACAAAATTGATAAGATTTTAAAAAAAAAACTTTTTAAGGTATGTATTAACACATTATGTGGATGTAGTTTCTATTTTTTTTATTGTATTTTCTTCTAATTTATGTTTAATTCCCTTCAAAAATATGAAGATCGAAATATCAGTGGACATGTTTCAAGTGCTAAAAAATAGGCGCAGATTTTCAAGACTTGCTAGACGTGAGTGAGAAGAAATAAGAATGATTTGAAGTGTAAAACGTAAAGCTTCTAACGAAAAATATAAAATAAAGGTCAGGAAACAAAATTAGAAAGATCTCTGTTGCTGAGAGAGAATGAAAATAAATGCGTAAAAACAGACAAAACAGAAAAAACCACCGTGACTGAGAGAGACAAATCAATGGTTTTTCGAATTCTATTTTCTCATCTTTATTTTCATTCTATCTCGGCGACTGAAATTTTTCTAGTTTTCCTACTTCCCCCCTTTATTTTTCCATTTCTCATTGGCAATTTTACTTTTTATATTTCCTTCTCTATCACGTCTAGCAAGTTTTGAAAATGGGCGCCTATTTTCGGGTGCTTTTATGTCCAATCTATATATTTTTAAAGCAAATGACGTTTTTTATTCAAGTAATTTCATTACTGATTTAAAAAAGGAAATTTATAATAATATTTTTTAAGCACTTCATGCAAACAACTTAAAATAATATATGTATAAAAAACCTATTACTTAAGTTAACTTGTTGTTTTGGCTTAACTAAGAAGTTTAATTAAAAACAATCAGGGCAGCAAGTAATTCCGAGTAGCTGGCATCTGACTTCGTCATCTATCTATTTTGCCCTTGAGCGACTGAGACTTTTGGCATAAGGAGGTGACGTTTGATTTTCAAAACGACTGAAGAACTAGTGTAATCTGGTTAACGGTATACTCCCGAGTCTAGGATTATCTAATTAGTTTTTTTTTTTTCAGAAGTAATGTTAAAGAGCCTTTGAACTTGAACTGAGTTCTATTTCAGTGTACCTGTTCAGCTTACACTTTTATCGGTAATCGTTCGGTACGCTGAAGGAATTTGAGGCATTTTTTTATATACTATTAAATTACTGATAAATAGTTGTAGTAAATTTAATTTCTTTTATTCTTTTCTAGAATTATGGACCATTGTGGCTCATGGGTTAGTGTTTTCACCTTCTAATGAGGTGAAAAAACCGAATCACAGGTACGGCTAGTCGATATGAATTCCGCAACCGTCTCGCACCGACCACAGTGCTGACGTAAAGTATCCTCAATGGTAGACAGATCAAGGGTTATTTGAGTCGACTGTTCAACGAAGGTTAAAAAATAAAATAAAATCTAGAATCATACTTAAAAATATAAATTTAGCTACGAGTAGTAAACTTTTCCTACTATGCGAAGCTACTTAGCAGCTCTGTAGCTGTAAAATTTATGGTTTGCCTAAATTTTTAACTTAACAATTTATTTTAAAACTTTTGTCCACGTTAAACGGGTGACGGAGTTTCTTTTAAATATTGTATAATTGTGCATAGGGAAAAGTAAATCATAAATCTAAGCTGATTTTGACTGTATATTACTATTTCTACTTACATTTTTAGTGATCTAAAGGCACTCTTTTTTAATAATACTGTTTCTAAACTATAAATGAAAGATCTATAAAAAATTGATAAATTTTTCAGTTTTGAGGATTAAAAAGAAATAAAACAGAATGCAATCTATAACTTGTTTTGAAAGAAATTTTTTTTTTTCTTTCGTGTATGGGTAAATCCCTCACTGATCCTTTTCAAAAAGTGACCACGCCCACTGATGTTGTCATAGTAACGTATCTTTTCAGGTGTAGAGTGATCGTAGAAATGATGGATGCAATAGGATGCTTCAAAACATTGTTCATGAAGCCTCCAGGTTTGTTGATAGGTTTATAATACCTTGGACGATAGAAAGGCGTGTAACTATGAAAGTTTCTTACAATATATCAGAGCTGCATTGCAATTGGGGATGATTATAAAAATACACCTTGCAAATAAATTTTTATATTAGATATGATACAAAGTGCCTTTTCTTATTTATTTAATTATATTTTTTAGTTTTCCTTCAATCATTGATTTATTTCGGAGACAATTTTTCCTTTCGTGAAAATATAAAGCAACCGAAACTAAAAGAACTAATCCAGTTTAACTGATCGTTCTTCATTACTCTTCTTCAAGTGAGAAATAAATGGTTGCATAATCATTTTACTTTTAGCTGGAAATTTATCAGGCTGATAGTTTTTTTTTTTACAGATTTTTTTCCCTCAAATACTTTGAGCATCGTTTCTCAACCACCGGGTCGTGGAAATGACAGATGCAATAGGATGAGCAGCGATGGCTTAGGGGATAGAGCGTTCACCTTCCAATGAGGTGAACCGGGTTCGATCCCGGCGATGGCTCGTCGATACGAATTCCGCATCCGGCTTGCACCGACCACAGTGCTGACATGAAATATCCTATGTGGTGAGCGGATCATGGTGGTTAGAGTCCCCTTGACGTCAGGCTAACCGTAGGAGGCTCTCGTGGTCTTCCTCTCCATGCAACGCAAATGCGGGTTAGTTCCATCAAAAAGTCCTCCACGATGGCAAATTTCTCCCAATACTTGATCCAGAAGCTTCCTTGTCTTCTGGATTGGGTTCAAAATTACAAGACTGCGGAGTTGAACATTTGTAGTCGTAAACAAAAAAAATTGGGTAGGCTTTTCAACGACCGTTATAAAGATGTAATACTTCAATACATTATTCATTGATGGCAAAAGATACACGCTTTTCCCCACACTCACCTTTCCATCACGGACAGTTACACGCTTTTGTATCGTGTAAGGTCAATAATACCTTGCGCAATGGAAAGGCGTGTAACTATTAAGGTTTCTTATCTACATTAAGTACTAAATTGATTTGGTGATGATTATAAAAATATACTCTGCGAATAAGTTATTTTATTCTTATAGTACATTTCTACATCTTATGAAGCCACCAAGCTCCTTCAAGACTGACTTATATACTTAAGTTGAGATGACTAAAGGGTCATTATCAAAACCGTCTGAACGGGGGCTTGAATCAAAGCGCTGACATTATAATATTTCATATCTTCTTTCAATATATTGAGTAATCACAGTTAACCAATTTGGAACATGCAACTCTCACGTGCATACATAGATGGCACCAACACAGCTTTACTCATGGTAGAAAATCAAGTTTTCTCCTTCTCCTCATCTCTCACGCTAGATAACACCACGTGATCAACTAATCAAACCACATTCCACGGTCCACTTGATAAAACACATAACTCAAGCCAAAACTCAATATAATGTCAAGTCACTAATTTGCAATGGGATGCACTTGCGACATCAAAAACACGGCCACTGCTGACTATACATTCACTCCTCTTACTTGCGGTTGCGGAGGACTATTGCAGTCAACTCCTTATGAAGTCACTTAGCTTCCAGTTTATAGACATTAGCTGAGAGGACAGATGTATCAATTTCATCACTATTGAATGTGAGTTAGAAAACTAGCACTGATACTGAAACATTTCATCGCTAGCTTCCACAAATGGAGAGTAACCACTGGTCAGCACTGTTCAGTTGGTGACTTGGAACACGCAGCTCTCTGGTGCATATTTAGTTGGCAACAATACAGTGGTACTCATCACAGAAAATCTAGCGTTCCCCATCTCTCACGCTAGATGACACCACTAGATCAACTTATCATGTCACATTCCACGGTTCACTTGATAAGACACGAAACTAGAGCCAAAACTCAATATAATGTCAAGTCACTTAACTACAATGGGATGCACTTGCGACATCAAAAACACGGCGACTACTGACTCAACATTCACTCCACTCACACGCAGAGGTTTATTGTAGTGAACTCATTATGAAACCATTTAGCTCCCAGCGTATATATTTTAGTTGAGAAGACTAACGTGCCAAATTCATGACTGACACTGAAAGGGGGTTCGAATTCCAGAGCTGACACTAAAATATTTCATCTCTTCCTTCAACACATGAGGAATAACCACCATTCAATACTCATCAATTCTGTTTGATACAAAATAAACTTGCCAATCGTTAATCATTTATATAGTACTTTTTTTTAGCTTTCCTCGAAGTATTACTATATTTGAGTTTGAATATGTCCTTTCTTCGGCTTCTAGAGCAAATTAAATTAAAATTCGGTTGAACTAAAGGAATTGACCCGAACGTCCTCTACCGTCAAATTAGTTTCAAAGGGAAAAAATTGATTCGCAATCGTTTCACTATTAGCAAGTGGTAGGAGATATTGTAATTTTTAATATCGCAAATTATTACCAGAAAATGTCCATATTTTGCGAAATAACGCTGACATTACGTGACATACTGTATTCAATTTACAATTTTTTATATTGCCGAATGAAGAAAAAGTAATTTTTTATAAATCACTTTTGAATAGAACTATTTCCGGTTTTCATATAGTCAAAATTTTTTGGTATTGTCGAGTGTCAATAGTTTCGGATGTTTATCGTTTGTTGATAATTTTTGATATTTAACTAGAGTCGCCTAATGATATATGATGGTATCGTGATATATTTATCGTGTGTCGATTCATAACATATTGTGAGAAATTTTTTAAATATTACAGCAAAAATTGCAAAATATCGATATTTCATGATATATCACCGAGCTCGATTTTCCTTTCGAATTTCTTCAGGCCAATAAATGTTCTCAAACACCTTTGTTTTCCTTTTTTTTCAGAACCTAAATAAAAGCAGCACAACTAATTAATTATTATTAGCATTCTCCCAGAAAAAAAAAACTGCATCTCCTAACCAAACATATTAATAGTATAAGTATTATTATGTCTGGAATTATAAGCCCCCATCTCTTCATAATCTTCAAGTGGTTAAATCTATGATACTTCGTAACTTTTGCATAGAAAATGTTTACTCCGGTTAACTTCTATCTGGATTAATAAAAAAGATTGAGTTTCCGACGAAAAAATAGGAGTAGAATTTTTTCTGAAGATTAATAAATTTTTTTTTTAAACACATTTTATTAAAACATTGAAAATATGTAATGTTAGCTTAAATAACTAGTTTTTTAAATTATTTTTCGAGACATATATGAGCTGAAGGTTTCTTACTATTAAAAAATTCATGTAATTCATATAAAATAAAAAAATTCATGAAACAAATTTTCAGTTGAAATTAATTTCTTAAAGTTAAATACTACAAACTTAAATTTAGTTCTTGGAAGTTGTTTAGATTCAGTTCAAGTAAGCAATCAAGAAATTGGCTAGATTCTTTTAGCCTGCGTATATTTTTTCACAAATGTCAATTTACGTAAATCACAGAATAAAGTATTTCGGATAATATTGATAATTATTAATTCAGTTATAGGATTTATTCTTATTATTGAATTACTGCCAATGATTTACTGTATGCTATTTTTGATGCTGGAACAAAGTGGCTTCGCATGTGAACTTTTAAATCATTTATATATATATATATATATATATATATATATATATATATATATATATATATATATATATATATATATATATATATATATATATATATATATATATATATATATATATATATATATATATATATATATATATATATATATATATATATATATATATATATATATATATCCTACAGAAGTGTTATTTGCTAAAAACTTGCCGGAAGTTAGAAAAATAAGAGTAAAACATAATAATACTAAAAAAAAGAAGAAAAAAAAACACAATCAGTGTTACAAAAATTTTAATCTTTCACCCCAAAGAAAAAAACTTTCGAGAATTATTCTAACCTACAGTTTCCAATATGGGTTTAGGATATTTTTTTTTCAAAAGGAGAGGATGCTAATTGGGAAAGAAAAACAATTTAAAAATGGTTAATAACTTACCTATAAATAACTTACGCAAGGGATTCGTTAAATTGCATGCTAAGAGAGTTAATAAATGATTTGAGAAAATTGTCGTGAGCAATTGACTTACGTGACTTGACATAGAATTAGATTTCTTTCATCATTTTTCATCAAAGATATCGTTTAAATGACACAGAAAACTCTACATAAAAAGAAAAGATGTCTTCCATATTCGCCTAACATTGACATTTTAGATTATCATACTTTGCCGTTTTGGAAACGTTATTTGAACGTCAAAAAGAAACATCTCACAGAAAAGAATTATAACCTTTATTTCTTATCAAGCACTAGCAGTGAGAAGAGACTAATTTCATAATTTATACTGCGGTGAATGAACGTTGAAAGATAATTGCTCACACAAGCATTAATTTACTTTTAAAAATCCATTTTTAATATATATGTACAAATATGCTCAGTAATAAAAAATCTGTTTTTAATATAAATGCAAGAATATGCTCAGTAATAAAAAATCTGTTTTTAATATAAATGTACAAATATGATCAGTAATAAAAAATCTGTTTTTAATATAAATGCATACCTGCCAACTCTCCCGGATTTTGCGAGAGATTTTATTTTCATATTTAAAGTGGTAGTAAATATATACTATTTTTTCTTTTATAAATTTAATTTTTAAATGATTTTGATCACCATTATTCTTACAAAAATTAAGCTTATATATTAATATGCGTTACTATCATGGTTGTCATATCAAAATACTATTAACTTTATCATACAACTCTACTCAAGGGGATCTCCCCAATCCAAAGATGATTTTCCCTTCAAAACTAAAGATTTACTCCTTAAGGACTTGACTTGTTGTTACAACATACTACAACTTCAAAGATATATAGGACCTCCCAGAATACAACAAAACAGAATCGATGAATCGGTTAGTGGCGCTTCGCGCCAAACGCCGAGATAACCCCAATATCCAGCATCATGGTTGTCAACTTAATTTTTTTCAAATACAACGTATTTGTTTGCTTAAAATTGAAGTTTTAACTCCATTTTAATACCACTAGGAAAAATGATAATGGAAGGGATTAAAAATAAAAAATCGGTTTTTATTTTAAATGTACAAATATGCTCAGTAATAAAAACCCTGTTTTTTAGTATAAATGTACAAATATGCTCAGTAGTAAAAAAATCTGTTTTTAATATAAATGTACGAATATGCTCAGTAATTAAAAATCTGTTTTTAATATAAATGTATACAAATATGTTCATTAATAAAAAATCTGTTTTTAACATAAATCTACAAATATACTCAGCAATAAAAAAACTGATTTTAATATAAATGTACAAATATGCTCAGTAATAAAAATTCTGTTTTTATTATAAATGTACAAATATGCTCAGTAGTAAAAAAAAATTCAGTGCAGAAGTAAAAAAAAATTCTTTTTTTTAACCATCTTTTTAACCATTCTATAGTGTTCTTATTTTGTAAATTAAATTTTTCGGGTTCTGCACATATAAATTAGATTTGGAGGAATTACTTGAGATGCAATTTCCGCCGTCTTGAAATTATGCTTCAAAGGATTTACTCAAATGCATTTTCAATTTAAGAATTAGGTAGATTGCTGAAAATTAATACTTTTCTTTGGTATGAAGAAAATAAATCCTCTTATAAGATATCGGATTTTTGATCCTACAATTTAAATTGAATATCTTCCACTCATAACATAATTTCTTTTTTTTTTTGACGAATGACGAAAGGCTAATCCCAACAAATAAATAATTGCTAATTTTCTATGACGAATCGTGTGGTAAACATAAGGGATGACATATTATTATAAAGATCGTTAAATGAATAATTTAAGTTATACTAATTCAAAAGATGAATTTAAGGAAATTGAAACCAAATATACGCGTTTAATATTTGTATTATATAATTTTGAAAAATTGACATATAATTACATGTTTTAACACATTGCTGACCGGTCACGAGTTATCTCGTGGCCAAACGTTGGTGACCGGTCACGAGTTAACTCGTGTTTTCGTTAGCAGTGATCTCGTGGTGACTATTTTAAAAATTGGGCTCAATTTTCTTTACTTTTCAAGTTTTACTATTTAATTCTTTATCAATTTATTATAACTTTACGAAACGTGATATATTTGCAAAACTTATGTATTATTACACGTAGGTGATTGTTATACTTTTTATCATACGGCATTAAAAGTTTTTAAAGTTTATTTACATTGTTTTACTTCCACATCCGCTTTCTAAACAATATCCGGGCACATGGGGGTAATTTTCAGAAAAGTGACCGGTCAGCAATGTGTTAATACTCGAAAACCTGTTGCAGTTACACTGTTTGACCTAGAACCTGTCTTATTTAATTTTAACAAAGATATCCATTATTTAGTTGTAAACCATAGTTGAATTTGATGACAACTGAAGCCAGTAGTAGAATTCCAAGCGTAACAGAGGGGAAATCACACAGGTATTTTATCATAAAAGATGTATTAAATATATGTGAAAACAAAAAATTGTGCAATAATATGCTACTTTAAGGTGCAATGTTTAATTAAATGGCATGATATATCCCTGTAACTATTTGTCAAATTTGCGGAATGTCCCCTCTGTCACATTGCATTTTTTGAAGTTAATAATATTGAGTAAGCAATTTAGTCTTATTATAATTTATTTTACCTTGAAATGTGATAATTAAAAAAAATTACAAATCATGTTTAGAATGTTCCAAATCACAGAATATAGCCGAAACAACAGTTCTTGTCAAAAATGTGGAATTTTCTTTGTCCCCTCTGTTACGGACGCTTTTAATTACCTGGTAATTAAACTATGTGGCTCTTTTATTATTTTATGCAATTAAATTAAACATTGCACCTTAAAGTAGCATATTATTGCACAATTTTTTGTTTTCGCACATATTTAATACATTTTTTAGGATAAAATACCTGTGTGATTTCCCCTCTGTTACGCTTGGAATTCTACTACTGTATTATACATGTATCATATATTATATAAGTAATATATGATATATCACATGTTATATATGACACAATACCATATGTATCATATATTATCCAAAAGTCATTGATGTATTACTTTTCTTAAAAATTATTATTTCTTTCTAGAAAGAGTCAATTACCCCCCGCCCCGGTATTTTCCCCACTAGTACACATGTTAACTCAATTGGAAAATCAGAAATCAGTGAAAAACAGACATCAGTATTTTATGTGATAATTTACATGTGATGTAGTCAAGGTTGTACTCAGGGGGGGGGGAGAAAAAGAGGGCAATTGTCCTGGGACAGCTGGGGCCCAATCAAAATTCTTTACAAAAGGAAAAAAAAAATATAGTGTTTTTTTATGTTCTATGGAAAATGGCATAGAATTTCTTTTTATCCATATAAAAACTACAATTTTGTATAAAAAATCCTCAAACATTCTTTAAATGTTAAATTAAAGCTTACTGTACTTTGGAGATGGGGAGACATAGCAATCATTTGCTAAAGCTGAAACTAGCTCCGATCAGTGGACATATATTTTAGAGAGGTAGTCTTGTTAATGCATGTTTCTTGGTGTAGTTTATTCGATTAACAGGGTTTTAATTCACCACTACTACTAAATAATTCATAGGCTTTAGTGATACGCTAATTTTTTATAGTTCAGTCTAGTAGAACCTTTTTAAAAGTTGGAAAAAGTAACCGAAAATCTGCTAATTTTAATTTGTTCTCTATCACTTTTTAAAACATTTTGTCGAATCCGGAGCAATAGGGGTTTCTGGGAATAGGACACTCAATAAATTTCGTCTTGGGACCCGTAAAACCTTAGTTCCCTATGCCCCCTATATGTATACAACATACATCAGTGGTTTCCAACTGGCAGCCCGTGAAGACTTTTTTTGTGGCCCACGAACTAAAATATATTAGTTGTCACTTTTTTGCGGACAATTTTCGTAAAAAATCTATATGGGTTTAAATTACTTTTCTTGTTAATAAAAACCTAATTTCTTCGTTTCTGTGAAATTTAACATACCAACGGTGCAAAAAAAATTTATTTCTCGGGTTTTGCATCCAAGAAAATATTTATTCAAATACAAAAACAATCGTGTATGTTGCTCTTTTTTATTTCATTTTTTTTGTATTTTGTGAATATAATTTAGCATGTGCATATCAGAAATTATCCGATTTAACTTTTTGAAACCACTCATTTTGGACGAAAATATTTACACACACACTTGTAAATTTTAAATGTAAATATCTATTCTCTGGTGTTTTTAGCAGACAAACCTCAATTTTCTCATTAAACATTTTGTGTCCTACTATGTAAGTTTTAATACCAACCTTTTTAAAGTTTTATGCCTTAACAATTAGATATCTGCTGCACATTAAAGTTATTGTAGCCCGAATTTTTACTATTTAATATTTTTTTAAATATTATTAACAACAATTAAGTATTTTTAAAAATCTACTTCTTATTTTAATTTGTAATTCAATACTTTTGTTTTGTACGGCTTGGTAAAAATCTGACAGTAATATTTAATGTTTCTTAAAACATAAAAGCTGTAGTCTCAAGGGGTTACAGCTTCATCATTATCTTACAAAATATGTGCTATATTTAGCAGCACTTGAATAATTACGGGATTTGGACCCCTACCATAACAAACAGCAGTAAAATTTTTAAAACGTATTACCCCTACCATAACAAACAGCAGTAAAATTTTTAAAACGTATTATTTTTACTTTAAATATAAAGGTGGTAGAAAAAGACTTTTAGATCTTAACATTAGAAGCACCATTAAGATCATTTTATTTTTTTGCCAAAGCTCATATTTCAAAGCTTATATTTTTGAGTATTCTTAAATTCTTTCTAAGTGTACTGTTTCTAAATTCCATGCTTTAATGTTGATTATAAAAAAACATAGAAATCTAAAACAGCCAAAATGGGCAATTTTTACCCTCGTAAGAAAACGGTTCATTTTTGAAGATTCATGATTGTTTTCTTAGGATATGTTCAAACCTTGGATTCTTTTCAATCTTAAAGTTGTTACATTGCCTGATTCTTTATATTTACCATCGATCTCTTACAGAAGAATAGTTATGAGGAAACCTGACTAGGATTACACTTTTTTTTCCGAGTTCATTCTAAGGGTATGTTCAAACCTTGGATTCTTTTCATTCTTAAAGTTGTTACATTGCCTGATTCTTTATATTTACCATAGATCTCTTACAGTAGAATAGTTATGAAGAAACCTGACTAGGATTACACTTTTTTTCCGAGTTCATTCTAAGGACATGTTCAAACCTTGGATTCTTTTCAATCTTAAAGTTGTTACATTGCCTGATTCTTTATATTTACCATCGATCTCTTACAGAAGAATAGTTATGAGGAAACCTGACTAGGATTACACTTTTTTTCCGAGTTCATTCTTAGGACATGTTCCAACCTTGAATTCTTTTCATTCTTAAAGTTGTTACAATAAAAAAAACTTCACTAAACTGTAAGATCATTAAATGAAATAAAAAGTGTTTATTCGAATCATGGCTGAAATCAAGACTCTATAGCAAGACGGAAAACTAGTACGAAATGCATTTCATTCTAGCTTTTTTTTTCGAGAAAAATAAAATATCTGTAATTATCGAGATTTCTTTTATAATTATAACATATATATAGTCAAACCCCGCTATAGTGAACCTTCAAGGGACCGAAATTTCGGTTCACTATAACCAGGAGTTCACTATATCCGTTACGCAGGCAACTTCACTAATGGTTTCCAAACTCCTCCCTTTTATTACATTATATTCATATAAATGACTGAAAAATATTATGTAGTAACAAAAAATGTGTTATTTTTCATCACTCTTCGTCTTGCGTACAAATAAAAATTAGTAATCATTAGTTGATGAGCAATCCTCAACATCAGATATGGAAACACTTCCCGACTCTCAGATAATTTTTCCTGAATTTCTGTTATTCCGCTTTTTAAACCTGTCTAACCTGCCATTCGAGCACATAAAAGTAGTTTCTATAAATGGTTTTAAAAGTCGGTATGTGTATTTATTTTGAAGTAGAAATTTCAAAATTATTCCAAAGAAAATGGGAGGGGGGTGAAATCAGTCGAAGACCGAAAAAAGTTCATTATATCCAACTTCCTCAATTTTTTGGTTCACTATATCCACTAAAAATATCATTATACGTGTATAGCAAGGCACGGGACCGAGCATTTCGTTCACTATATCCGGGAGAGTTCACTATAAGCCGTGTTCACTACAGCGGGGTTTGACTGTGTATATATATATATATATATATATATATATATATATATATATATATATATATATATACACTGGTTATCATAAATTAAGGAAAAATCACAAAAATAGCGATAACTCTTTCAAAAGTAAGCCAAACCGTGCAAAATTTGCATATGTTGTCCACTAAGAGTAGCTGAGTAAAATTGCAATATGCAAATTAGTGGCGCTGCACTCGGCTTACGTCATCTGCCTGGAGCATAAAAGTCCAAGTTTGAGAGAAAGCACACAAATTTTACTGTGATTGCGACATTGAAAATCTGAGATAGCCAATTCGTAATAATGACCTCTAGGCATCATTTGCCTGAAGAACTACGATGGAGAGCCATCGGGAGACTAGAGGCAGGGCAGAGTCAATCAGAAGTGGCCAGATGGCTAAATGTGAGTCCATCTGTGGTTCATAGACTTTGGAGGCAATTTCAAACCACAGATTCGGCATCTAGGAGGTTCAGTCAAGGACGGCCAACTGTTACGACCAGTGCCGATGACCGATATTTGACATTAAGTGCACGCAGGAATAGAACCGCTACTCCGACACATCTTAGATCCTCTCTTGCTGCAGCCACCGGAAGGTTGGTGTCAACGTCAACTGTGCGCAGAAGGCTCCACGAAGGTGGTCTGTATGCGAGACGACCAGCCATTTGCGTGCCGCTCACATCACGCCATAGGAGAGACCGTTTGCAGTGGGCCCGACAACATGTCCACTGGACGTCAGATCAATGGAGGCCTGTTCTCTTTACGGATGAGTCCAGGTTTAGTCTAGAAAGTGACAGTAGACGTTATTTGATATGGAGAGAACCTGGGACCCGTTATCATCCATCAAACATCCGTGAAAGAGATGCATACGGAAGAGGCAGTGTCTGTGTTTGGGGGGGCATATCCTTAGGAGTTCGCACATACCTCCATGTCTTTCCAAGGGGAACCGTGAATGCTCAGGTTTATCGAGACAACATCCTTGATGCTTATGTGCGCCCATATGCCGGGGCAATTGGTGATTGCTTCCTGTTACAGGACGATAATGCAAGACCACACAGAGCTCGCATTGTTGATGATTATCTTCAACAGGAAACAATTACTCGCATGGAGTGGCCAGCTCGATCCCCGGACTTGAATCCTATCGAGCACGTTTGGGATGCTCTAGGGAGGCGTGTATCTGCCATCAATCCGCCCCCTCAGACCCTTGCCACGCTTGCAACTGCTTTACAAGAGCAATGGCTCTCACTTCCTATTGAACTGATAGACCGCATAATTGAAAGCATCACACATCGCTGTTTGTGCTGTATTGCTTCTAGAGGCAATCATATTCCATATTAAAGGTACTTTTTCTATTGCAAACCGATACTTCCAATTTGTTTATTTTATACATGTGCTAATTTCTATACTACTATTAATGTCTGATAATTTCTTTTTATGTTGTTTAATACCTTACTATGTGTTGTATATTGTGGGTAAGTTTCATAAAATTCCATGTGTAATTTCTTGAGTTATCGCGATTTTTGTGAATTTTCCTTAATTTATGATAACCAGTGTATATATATATATATATATATATATATATATATATATATATATATATATATATATATATATATATATATATATATATATATATATATATATATATATATATATATATATATATATATATATATATATATATATATATATATATATATAACTGCTACTTTTCCAAGATAAAGTAGATATTGTTGAATAGTTTAAAAAAAGAAGACGTAAATTCCTTCCGAAAACTAGCTATAACTGAAATGGCTTTACTACCAGCCTTTTCCTTTTTTACCGCCTCGCTTTCACACCTGATTCGAATTGTGAATGAACGATAAAAAAGCAGAGCTATATTCTTTGCAAACAAAAATATTGTGATCGACACCTATTCCGGTAAAACAACATTTGCGTGGGTGATATGAATGTATAAAAATAGAGTTCTATTCTTAGATCATTTCTTTCTTTCATGTTTCATCTTTTTTTTTACAATGCCAGACTAAGATAATAGAAGTAGATGTAGTAGGAGGAGAAAAATACAAAGAAGAACATATGACAATATCAAAAGATTCATCAGTTGCTGTCTAAAAGTTATTTCAGGCATAACGGGGTTCATTAAAGTTACATGAAGGATTTTTTTCTGAAATGAGTTTTATATTGCACTGGAAATTACTTTGAAAAGGTCAATTTTCAGTAAAAAGTAATTGAAAAGGAACTCTTTTCAGTAATTGAAAAAAAAAACACTTTTCTTCTGCTGCACTGTCTGGAATTTCGAACCCTTTTATGCTTACAATCATAACAAATTTTAAATTATAGAGTTAATTATAGGGTTTAAGTAAAACTGAAAGAAATAAAAGAAAAAAAAATTTTGCTACATAAACTAATTTATTGTAAATTTAAATGAAAAATAATAAAATAGCTAAGTTAACTGTATAAATAACAAGAAGCTAAAAATATCCTGAAAAGATATAAAAATATGTTTGGTGAATCCATTTAACCCGTTTGTGCCTAGCAAACTAAAAATAGGACGGTTTCTTTTTGCAGAAAGGAAATAAATGGTAGCACATATGTTTCATTATTGAGAGCTATTTCGTGTAACAAGATATTTCTGTCTAATATAATACATTAATAATATAAATACCTATTTTTTTTATCTGAAGTCAATGCACGGTGTTTTTATTAAAGCTTAAGTGGTAAGTAACAGAAAAAATATACCATTTGATCATGGTTCAGATATAAGCATATTTCATATATAAACCGCTTTTTGTGGTTAGGAATTAATACGTTCACTGCCAAGCGAGAACTGGTGGTTATGCTGTATCAATCATTGAAAAGTGGTAATCGATTAAAATAAACAAAGATAAATTTACTTTCTCTAGCAGTCATTTTAGTTTTTATAATTCGTAATAAGTTTATTTCAATAAATGAATTAAATGTGTTACTGTCGGTAGAAAGTTTCAAATTTACTGCAGAATTTGTTGTAGGATAATATACATTTTACTAACACTTGATCTGCTTTATCGACACAAATGTCTAGAATGAGTTTCGTCACGCGCTGGCGTGGGAAGGTAGCGAAAGTGTTACTGGATGATGACACTAGTTGTAGAAACGTAGTATTTTGTAATGATGTAAAAATTACCTTTCTGAAGAAAGTAGTCTAACTTTTATAGATAGAATACGTATTGCTAACACTGCTACATCTATTTTTAGCGTTAACTAACACTTTAGTTTTAAACTATCACAGTCAACCAATAATTGTATCGAAGTAGAGACATTAATAATATACACTGCTCAAAAGAAATGAAGTATAGTGAGGTTGTGGGTTGATTTTACACCTGGAGAGTTGTTTCAATGATTGATGCGTTATCGATAGACGTAGTAGGCTATATGAGATAAAAAATGACATTTATTTGGCAGAAAAAATGCGATTTATTAAGTATTGGCGTACAAAAGGGAAAAATTTTTTTACATATGTTAAAAACAAATTTAAAAAAGGGTGTTTCCTTAAAAGAATAGGGTTTTTAGTAGAGGATATGGTTTCCCCGGACTGCTAGCAACGTTGAACACCTTTTAAGCATCGAGTTAATGAGGTTATTAACGAGGAACTGGAGTTTTCTCCCACTCCTCCAGAAGAGCTCTTTCCAGTTTTAGAGAGTTTGTGGGAGTGGTAGGCGTCCAGTGATTCGTCTGTCTAGAATGTCCTGAAGATGCTCGTCCACTTCCAGAGAACACGCTGGCCAATCTATTCGTATGATTCCTTCCTCTAAAAGGAAATCACTCTCCAAAATAATTCGATATGGCCTGCAATTGCCGGCCATTAACATGAAGACATTTCCAATTGCTGCAGCTTAAGGGACTACAATATGTCTCAGGATCTCATCCCTATACCGGCTACCGGTCATTTCGAGTGATATGGAGATCGGTGTGCCGATCAACGGAGAATCCAGCATAGACCATCACTCCCCCACCATCAAACCATACACTTTCGTGCACGAAGGCAGGATTTTTCCTACTCCCATGTTCCCCCCAGATGAAGATGCACATATTATCAGCCTTGCTGTTAACATGACACACACCATTGGACGGCGATCATACAGACCTACAGCATTAAGGTGGTTTCGGACAGTTTGTGTCAAAACTGTGGTGCCAGTAGCCAAGAGAAGATGTTGTAGAAGAAAAGTGGCATTTATATTTTGTTGTCTCCTAGTCGTTAGAGTTAAATAATGGTCGTAATTGGGCCCTGTAAGATCTTGATCCTGGAAAGGACATTTTGCTTGTGTGTGGTCATTTCGGCTTGTTTTGCCCAGTTCTAAACTCATAACAACTCTCCAAGCTTCTGATTCGGTTAAATAACTTCTTTGAGACATCACACTCATTGAAACAACGCTCTTACTGAATATCGATCATTATTTTCCGCTTTGTCTTACATTAAGTTGAAAGCCAAATCAAATTCACTGGGCTAAACAGTCGTCTTCAAACTCAAAATTTGCAAACTGCGAAAATTGAAAACAAGAAAAATTTGCATTTGTGACTCCCTTCTTCCATTTTATGCACACAAAAAAAATGCTTATGCCGTTATTTTATACAGGACTTACAATATCCTTTAATTGTTTTGAGCAGCGTATTATAATGAACTCAATTGTTTTGTATTTTTAAAGATACATTTCAAAAATTAAATAATTTAGTTATCTAGTAGTTATCGTTTTGAAAAACGTTTGTGGGATCGTTGGCTCTTATTGACTTGTTCTAAGAGTTAATAAAGGGCGTATACATTTGACAAGAATTTCAACGAAAAATGCTTCTTAGTGTTTCTGTCTCTTGTTAGCTTCTTAGGTCACCTGCCAATGAGGTGAACAAGGTTCTAATCGCATTGGTGTTTGGTTGATACGAATTCTACTCTCGTCTTTCACCGACCACAGCGCTAACGCCTCAGCGGTGTATCATGGGTGAGAGTCTCCTTGCCATCAGGCTAGCCGTGGGAGGCTTTCTTGATTTTAATCTCCATGTATGTCAAATGCGGGTTTGTTCCTTCAAAAATTCCTCCACGAAGGCAGTTTTTTCCAATGTTGGATTCTTTAGTTCTCTTGTCTTCTGGGTAGAATTCAAAATTACAAGACTGTCGAGTTGGTTATTGATAGTCGTAAGTTTGGAATTGGGTCAATTTTTTAATAACCGGTAGAAAATAAAATAAAGATAACCTTTCTTTTTAGAAACCTAAGTCCTATTCTTCAATTTCAGATTCGTTGTAACTAAAAAATTAATTGAATGAATCCTCATAAATCGTCAATTATGGAGACAATTTTTGTGACCGATAAACACTCAGGTTATATTCATTCTAATCATCTATCAACAGTGTTAATAAAACGCGTGGTATTTACGGGTGTGAAATTTTTTGTGGGGGGGGGGGTTGTGAAATGACGTTTTTACTTCGTGATTTAACAAAACTGGTTGTATTTTTGCAATACGTGATTTAACCAAATTTTATTAATTTCATATAACTTTAAATAATGTCATGAAAATATTAATTGATACGATTTCATTCAAGAAAATAATTTACTCTACACCAAAACAAATGTTTCGAAATTCTGAAATTTATTCTTTTAATTAATAATCTTAAAATGTACTCTTTGTCAATACTTAAGTATAAAATTTAATTTGAATAATAATTAATTACGAAATGATTAATACAAATGCAACCCTGTTGTTAAAAAGACAAGTTATAATTAATTTAGTACTTTGATTTAACTGCTGCTGAACACGTCCAGACAAGATTTTCTTCGCTTACTTTGAAATATAAAATGATTACTTTTGATGGATGACCAAAATTCAGTAAAATGGCTGCTGCAATCTTAATTCCAGTTTGTTTAGTCTGAACTACAGAAAATTGCTGTGTGTATAGTTTTATGCATAGTCTTAATTAATTTGACATAAATCATGAAATATATTAAAAATTGATCTCAACATTTTTAGAAAATAAATAAAAAAAACCTTTTGCAAAATATTTTGAAAGAAAAGAAATTTACAACAATTATGTTATTTAACATGAAAGTAATCGATTCATATAAATTAACTTAAATATTAATGAAAATTAGCTAGTAAGATCACTAAGCTAGATTAATTTGGAAGATCATTTCTTAGATATTTTGAGATTTAAATTAATTTCATAAAATCGGTAATATAAGTTCAAAAATTTGCAATAACAACATTAGTTATATTTGTTTAAAATCTATTTGGTTTAACAGCGGTTTGTTACTATATTTAGCGAATTTTATGCAAATGTTAAATTCTTCGGAAAATGTAAGGAAGAGTGTAACGATTTTTGGAAAACATACATGTATATGTAAATGTAATGTGTAAACATACATGTAAGAAATGGCAGCATTTTAATCTCAATTAAATATTTTAAACTTCAAAAAGCTTGTAACGATTTACAAATTTTGAATCATTTACCTTTAGTAGTTTTGGTAGGTGATTGAAAAACATTTTATTTATCATGATTTAATTTTCTATTTGAATAGTAAATTTGATGTTACTTATCATCTTTTAAATCAAAAACTCTTATGGGCTTATATTTCCTTATATTAAAATAGTATATTTATTGTTCATCCAAATTTCACATAATTGGACATGTTTAATACAAATTACTGCTAATAGTTAATTCAGGAACTCTATTTTAAATGTGGTTTTATAGTTTTCTATTTATATATTCGGGATAATAAGAAAGTATACGCATTTTTTTTGCTATTAAACAAAAGGGTGAGACAAACTAACTATCTCGACATATTTGCTGTTCACCAGATCTAAATTTTATAACGTAAATATTAATTTGGGAACACATTTTTGCTAAATTTATACAAGTACTTGATTTTATATAATTCGGATTTACAGATTTCAAATTTGAAATTAGTTTTGTTTGGAAAGCTACAGATTTTTTTAAAAATTATATTTTTATTTTAGCTAATTTTTAGTTTGTACAAGTTTATATAGAAATTTAAAGGCTTGTATACATGCATATAGAGTTGTCTGCTCTTTTGTAAATAACACTTGAGACTAATAAACAAATAACTTTAACGTATCGCATCATAAAATGAAATGTAAGATCACTTTCTTTCAACCACTCTTCACGTAAAAGAGAAGTGGGACCACTCAGTTTGTTTAACTGAAGCTTTAGTTTTTGCACTTGACTGAATTTTTAAAAATCATAATTTAAAATATATTATTAAATTTCATAAGACTATAGCTTGTAGAAAAAAAATGATTGTAAATTTGATGCCAGTGACGCGAAAATATCTGAGTTCTATTAAAAAATCTCAGGCAACGGGAGAAAAAAAAATTTCCCAGTGTAATTCGTCATTTTAGCTTTATCCTTAAGCAATGTAGATTTATTATGTTAATAACTTTATGTGTTCATTATGAAGTGATAATGGTAATTTGTAAACAATAATTTAAACAATATGTATATATTAACAAGGTTGTAATTATATACTAAGATACAAAAAATCGTATTAATGGTAGTGAAACGTGTGTAATTGTATTTAAATAAATATTTTGCAAATTTTATTTTGCAAAACTTTGAGATTAAGTATTAAAAGAAGGAGTTTTCTATTTATGTTATAAGTATAAAAAATTGGTATAAATGAAGCAGCTCACTACATCTTATTGCTATTATTTATAAAAATATTATTAAATGAACAAAGTGTTTTTATGTACACTGTATAACACTTATGTATACTGTATTACTTCTACCTATAATTAAATTTCATTCCATTTACACGTTAATATTTGAAAATTGTTTTGTATAGGTGATAAAGTAAGAATAATAGATTTTTTACTTCACTTTTTTTACTTTTTTACTAAAAGCATTTTTTAAAAATAAATTAGAATTAATAAAATAAGAAAATTAAGTTTATAATTATTTAAATTGATAGAATATGATTAAATAAAATTTTTTTTAGATTTTTAAATTTCAACAAGATTAAACATTTGATTAAACAGAATTGTAATATTGTTAATATTGCTTCTGTTGCCTTTTAAATAACTTAATTATTTATATCAGAAAAGTTAAGCTTAAACAAATAATTAGAAAAAATGATAGGTACTTAAGTCTTAATTGCTTAATGATGAAGTAGCAAAAAAAGCTTCAGGGCATTAAGATAAGGAGCAAAGTTATCTAAGTTGGGTTACTATTTAAATCTCTTAAGAACCTTTAAAAACTTAAATACATTTTGGTATTGCAATCATTATGAATGACCTTATCAATTAAAAATTATTTTTGTAAGTACAAGCTTATAATAACGTTAGCGCAAATAAGCGAAATATTTGGTAAGTGATTGTTTTATAAAAATTCATGGTAAACAACAATAGTTTAAATATTTTATAGGAAACGTATGTTAATTATTATATTTAAATATTTTATAGGAAACGTATGTTAATTATAAAGAAATTACAGTTTATCTCGAAGAGGTAATTAAAAAATAAATTTTAATTGTATATTTTATTGTTATTAAAAATAAATATCTATAAATATAATGCAATTGAAGTTTTTTTTTCTTAATACTTTATAGTCTTGGTTAGATTACGTTTTAGAAAAATTAATATATATTTCATTTTTGAAACAAACTAATTGGCACATTATCTAATAATAGATTTGTGTTGTTAAGCGAAAATATAGTGTTTATATATTAATTGTTTTCTGGCCTATATTTTGAAATTGATCAAATAATATAATCCCGGATTAAAAAGTGCAAAACATGCTTGTAATAACTTATGTTATACATTAAGCACACTTTTTTTAAATGTTAGTTTTATAAATAAATATATTATAAAAATATTGGTATATTTAATCATGATTAGGTTGAAACATTCATGTGTTTTATATAGGAAATTTCTTTTTTTTTAATTCAAAGGAAGACATTGAATGATGAATTAATCTCCTCTATAAAATAAAGTGAGCAAATTTAAAAAAAAAATGGATAACATTCAGAACGAGAGGACATAAAACAGCGTTAATTAAATTTGCTTATATTCAGCACAATCGTCAGATAGCTTAAAGTAATTTAACACAGTTTTAACAAAGAAAAGAACAGCACAGATGTTTTGGATGTGCATATCATTTACATATTTATCTGAAAACAATAAATACTAAAATATAGTATTAACGAAGCAGAATAAGAGGCAGTTTCAGTGAAACGGAATAAAAGATAATATTCACGATGCAAAAACATGATATTTACGGTGCAGAATAAGGGATAATATTAATGAATCCGAATAAGAGATAGTATTAATGATGCAAAAAACAGATATAGTATTAACGATCTAGGAACAGATATAGTATTACAATGCACAGATTGGGGGATAATATTAACCTAGTAGAAGAGATAGTATCAATCAAACAGTATAATCGATAATATTAACGATGCAAAAACAGAGAGAGTATTACAATGTGAAGATTAGGAGATAATATTTACCAAGCAAAAGCGATAACGTCAATGAAGCAAAATAAAAGATAATATTAAGAAAGAAAAAACAGATATAGTATTAATGATGCACAGAATACGAGATAATATTAACGATCCATAATAAGAGATAGTATCAATGAAGCAGAATAAGGAGTTATGTAGTATTAATGATGCAAAAACAGATATACTATTTTATAATGCAAAGATTAGGAGATAACATTAAAGGAGCAGAAGAGATAGTATCAATAGAGCAGAATAAGAAATAGTATTAATGAAACAAAAACAGATTTAGTATTATAATGCAAAGATTAGGAGGCAGTATCAACGTAGCAGAAGAGATAGTATCAACGAAATAAAATAATGGATAATATTAACGAGGCCAAATACAGACGTAATATTAATGTTGCACAGAATAGGAGATAATATTAACCATGCGGAGTAAGAGATGGTATCAATGAAACAGAATGATGGATAGCATTAACGATGCAAAAACAGATATAGTATTAAGGATGCACTGAATAAGAGATAAGATAACTGTGCGCGGAATAAAAAATGTAATTAATGATGTGTAATAAGGAGAGTTGTTCCATAAAAGAATAAGAGATAAGTATAAGTAAGAGATACATTTCTCAGGCAAAACTATATTTTATAAAATCTGATATATATCTTAATTCTATTCAACTTGATCCAATATAATTTCAAAAAATCGATACAATACACATAAGGGATTAATTCAACATTATACAAGAATTAGTTTATAATTCATGAAATTTAACGTTTAAACTACTACTATATGTTTCCCGCTTTTTGATAACGTAATAAATCAAGCATATACATATGTATCACCTCAAAGTTAAGCATGTAGCATTTTAATATATATGAAATTATTTTCAATAGATATTAAATATATTAAACATTTTTTCACGTTGATTATTTTAAAAAAAATTACTACGAATTAATGATTCTTCCCAACGTAATAATTTTGAATAATCTATTATTTATTTATTGATGTTTAAAAACATATAAATTCAAAATTGGATGGTTTAAATTTTGATGAAGAGGAAAATATCTCGCCATTTACGATTCTCAAATGCAGAAATGAGGTACCGGGAATACTATCATCAGACCGCAAATTTACAACAAAAAAAAGTTTAGTTTGTTTTAATACATTTTTTTAATTATTATCAATGATGCCTTTAAGTTTAGCTAACCACTCTAAAAATTAATTAGCATAAAACCTCTTGAAATGTTCCTTAAATGGGAAAGATATCATTCTTTCTTTTCGAAGCCCTATTCTGTGCCTTTCATTACTTAACGAGCTTTTATCATCATCGTAATTTTAACATAATGGGTGTGGATAAAGTAAATAAAATATCCCTGGATGACCTATTTATACAAGACAGTCTTCGGTAAAATGAAGCTATTTATAGTTATGAAGAAAATTGACACCTAATTCTCAAACAATACACTTATACTATAATTTTGACAAACGATAATCAATTATGTTTAAACTGGGTAAATATATTTATTCTATTAATTAATAAAATGCAATCAATTAAAAACGCAAGTGGTTGTTTTACTACTTTAATTTATACATGAAAAATTGAATATCATTATTCTTTAGATTATAGCTAATTATGTTTATTTTTTGTTTATGCAAGTAAAATGTGCGGTTTTTAGTTACGCGTAGTTTTACGTTTTTATTGATTTACGCAGACAGAAGAGCTATAAATTTATCATGCTGATAGTTTGTGAATTTCAGCATCAGAATTCAGATGTGAAAATTAACTGATTGATTCTCTTTAAACCCCTATTAGATTCAAATTGTACATGCACTTCGTTTCTTAAGTTTTAATATTTACTCGTACTTTTACTCAATTAAAAAAAATGTGTTGATAATTACATTGAGAAATTAATGCCGTTATTAACTCTACTAAGAAAAAGAATGTGGTAGAAACAATCAGAATATGATAAACTTTACGTAGTTTCTGATTCTATGG
Organism: Parasteatoda tepidariorum; assembly: GCF_982258835.1. NCBI lineage: Eukaryota > Metazoa > Arthropoda > Arachnida > Araneae > Theridiidae > Parasteatoda > Parasteatoda tepidariorum. Next base: position 44,091,656 of record NC_141759.1, read on the forward strand.
GAACACTAAAAATCTCTTTAATTTATGCCGAGGCGTTTTGGTAATGATTTTGGTAAAATTAACAATTAAATATGATTTTATAATATGTGATAAAATTTGGTAAATGTCGTGAAATTTGATAATTTTATCACGATATTTTAGAATATGGCATATAAACCATTTATTCGGTTATATTTAATTCTCAGTTTTGTATTTTTTTACTAAATATGTGGTATTAAGAAATATAATTTTGAAAACCAGAATTTCCTATGAACCGTTGATATGAAAGGAAAAATTAACAAAAGGGCTTAAAGACATTAAATTTTAATTTTATTAACCTGATTTTTTTTTTACCAAAAATGTTATTGTAGTGCATTGTGATAATTTTACCACAACTTTTTTCTCCGTTAAAAATATTGAGAAAAACTTTTTTTTCTCTTTTCTAAAAGCTCATAGCCCCTTCCAATATTTTTTCTGAGACTATTTATAACAAAATTTATATATTACAGCTTTGTATGCCATGTTAAAAAATTCTATGATCATACAACTATTCCTTATTTAAACGCAAACCATAATTTTTTATACGTACTTGAATACAAACTGTGCACAGCTGTTAATTTTTTGCATGTATTGTTTTATGCGCTTGTTTTGCCTTTATTTTGTTCAAATTATGAATTAGGAAGAACATTTGTATGAATGAATATGAACTATTTATAATCTCTAGTTATCGCACTAATAATTGCACTTTTAAAGGAATGAGTTCATAAAAATTTTAATTTTTTCTGGTGTGTACTTCCACGTTTTAGTTTTCAAGAATTTCATTTTTTTCCAATAAATTGTTACTTTGAAATCGAAAAGCCATATTACACCTGTTATTTTTGAAAAACACCTTTACAATTTAGGGGGAGCATATATTGCTTTTTGTTTATAAATAAATGCTAAACATTTGAAGTTATTGAATGACATCAGAAAATAAATATTTATTTAAGTTCCTCACTAGCATTATTCATAGGTCTTTATGTAACTTTCTTATGAAACGTTAAAGGTTTCATTCAAGTATTGAAATTATAAAATTTTCTTAAATATAAAGTTATAACATATTTATGTATAAACACAAATTAAGAGATCAATAATAAAATTATAACAATTTGTATTCATAAAAAGTACAGTTTCGCACTTATCTCCACTAAACTAATGAAACTAACGCGCATATGCCAAATGCTCATGCAATGCATTGAAGCATACGAGCACCGTATTTAGCAGGTATCCACGCGATAACCTCTGAGTAAGAGCACCGTATTTAGCCGACATTCTTGCGATGACTTGTGCGTAAGAGCGTCGTCTTAGCCGACATCCACGCGATGACCTTTGAGTAAAAGCTCCGCATTTAGCCGACATTCACGGGATAACCTTCAAATAAGAGAGTTGCATTTAGCCTGCATCCATGCGATGACCATTTGTGTAAGATCATCGTATTCAGCCGATATCCATGCAATGACTTGTGTTTAATAGCGCCGTCTTTAGCCGGCATCCAAGCGATGACTTGTGTGTAAGAGCGCGATAATTAGCCAGCAGCCTTTCGATGACTTGTGTGTAAGAGAGCCGTATTTAGCAGGTATCCACGCGATAACCTTTGAGTAAGAGCTCCGTATTTAGCCGGCATTCACGTGATGACTTTTAAATGAGAGAGATGTACTTAGCCTGCATCCATGCGATGACTTGTGTGTAAGAGCTCAGTATTCAGCCGCCTTGAGCATGATACCGTTTTATAACCATTATACAACTAAAAGCATGTTTTGAATGCCATTAATATGTTTTGTAAGTCGATTGCATTTTTATTTATAATACTTGCAAAATATCCAAATATATTATTATGCAACACTTAAATAACAAGATACAATCATCAGCTTACTGACATGCAATGTGCACCACGGTGTACCGTTTAGTGCCGTCACTTCAGCGGAGTGGAGTGCCGTAACGGAACTGTTAATCGAATGAAATCAAAAGCATGTCTATAAAATATATGATTGAAAAGTTATGAATTAAAACGTTTTGTGTGCAAAATGCAATTTTTGATATTCCTATTTACGTAGCTGATTAATATTTGTAATTTAAACAAGATTTGTAAATAAATATTTAGGAAAAATGGGTAAATGATAGAAAATACTATAACATTTTAATTTACCTTAGCATTAGTTTTAGTGAAACAGTTCAAATCTGATTTCTTGTTACACAAATGAAACTTTCTTTTCTTTGCCGAAAAGGTTCGAATCTTGGGAGTACTATTTTCTTTCAAAAAAACAACAAGTAAACCGAATTCCCATCTAACTTTTAACATAAAATTGTACTTAACTCAACAGATCAACTTATGTTTTCCAATCAAGAGAAAATAAAAGAGTTCCTTAGGATATATCAACAACAAACTTAAAGTAGACTTTGAACTCCTGACTCCAGTAGGTATATAACAACAGAAAAAAAAGGATTCTTTCTTCTGAGAATAGAATTACCAGATAAAATAATAATTCCAATTCCGGAAAAGAACTTAGATTCTTTGTGTGGGAAGACATTGATGAATTGATTATCTCATTTCCTGATAATCGAGAAAACAAAAAATAGCATTAAGCATCTTGATTTTATCTTTTATTTTATAACCGTCGTTGAACAGCCACCCAATAATATGGGTATATGACTACTAATGTTCTACTCCGTAGCCTTGTAATTTTGAACCCAATCCAGAAGACAAGGAAACTCCTGGATCGAGTATTGGGAGAAATTTTGCCTTCGTGGAGGACTTTTTGAGGGAGCTAACCCGCATTTGCGTTACATAGAGAGGAAGACCACGAGAACCTCCCACGGTTAGCCTGACGACAAGGGAACTCTAACCCATGATCCGTCTACCAGTGAGGATATTTCACGTTAGCACTATTGCAAAAAATGGTCAAACACTAACGATAGACTACAATTGTGACCTCTAAAAAAAACTTATATTTTTTATCAAGTTTAAAGATCGCTGATGACATCAGAAAACATACATATTTATTTTTTCATTAGTTTGCAAATTTTTAACTACGGTAAAACTAATAAATATAGAAATATTATGAAAATAAATGCGTTTATGTTCAATAACGGAAATTTATGAAAATAAATGCGTTTATGGTCGATAACATAAATTTATGAAAATAAATACGATTATCGTGGGAAAAGTTACTATTTCACTATAGCGAATTTGTTAACGGAGTATTACTTAACTGTAGTAACTTTTTTCTTTTAACACATAACTCATGAAGTTTCCATGACACGTAATCCTTTGTAATTTAACCCTTGAATCGAGGAATGCCACAGGTGACTAAAAATGTAAGAAGTGGTAGAAATTCACTTCATTTTTGGTTTATTTATTATCTCTTTAATTATTCAATCTTAACTACAGCCATCACTTACATTGGAAATCGTTCATATTTAAAGCAAAATCTTTCATTGCTTACTTGCATACTCATGTTGTCTAGATACCTCATTATTCTCTGCGTCACGACACCCTGCTTACAAGGGAAACTAGGGAAGTGTGACTCGTCAATTTTGAAATAAACTAGTAGGATGTATGCCTTATGAAGAATAATTTTAGGGGGCAACATTCGTTTCGGCCCATAGAGGGTCCTATGAGAGATAAAAATAATTAAGAATGTAGAAAAATCGGTATTTCATTACTTCAATGCAGACTATTAGTTATTGTAATTATCTCATACTTCAATTAATTTTGTGCTACTTTCACGTACTATATAATGCATAAAATTGATTTCAAAAATTTTATATATCTGTAGGTTTTCAGAAAAAAAAATTGGCATTTTTAAAAGAAAAAAATTTTGCATCAAATTTTTAAAATTTTTTTTTTCAAAAAATTTTCCAATATTAAAACTAGTAAACAGTAATAAATTTCATTTATATGAGAGTCGAAATATAATACGCATTTTCCCAAACTGATGGAATTTTTTGTGAGTATAGCTTATGTAAAACTAACTAACTCAGTGGCGCGACAGCCCATTAAGAGGGCCAAGGCCGACTGTGCCCATCTCAGTTTTCTTGACCTTGGGCTCTGGGGTGCAGGAGCATATGTTCCGGTCAGGTGGTCAGTCGAACGCGGAACCCCCAGTGTTAGTTCCCAAGCATGCTTGGTACTCATTTTATCGACCCACTGAAGGGATGAAAGGCTGAGTCGGCCTTGCCATAGCTTATGTAACATCCAAAAATGTGATTTACAAAAAAAAAAAATTTTTTTTTTTTATTGTTAGATCTTGCAAAAAAATCTGAAATAATTTATGTGATTGCATAAAATTAAATTGCATTTATAAAAATGTTTTCAAATTTATTTGGCGGGAAATTTGAACTTAAAAAATGTTTAATATTTCAATTCGATTTTCTTATAGAGGATCAACTGTACTGTATACACAAAATTTGAAGTGATATGTCACTTTAAGTGGAAAATCCGTTGATATCTATGTCCTGTGAATTGTTCAATATTTTGTCAAAACATTGCTATCTTTATAATATTATTTTTATATCTGATATCCTAGCTAATTTTTGAAATATTTAACTTTAAAAGTTGGCATTAGCTAGGATATCAGGTATAAAGATAATTGTATGAATAATATTTCAAAAATAGCAATGTTTTGACAAAATATTGAACAATCACAGGACAATTTTTTTTAATAATATGTTAATTTTTTGGCAAAAAATTTAAATTTTTTTGAAACTTTTTTTTCTTCTTTTTTTTATCAGTTGTGCAATAAAAAAAATGTGTCTTTTAAAGCGACAAATACTTAAAAATTTTGGTTAGATAGTACGGTTGACCTTTCAAGAAAAAAAGAAAATCATTGAAAACTGAAATATTTTTTCAAGTTCAAATTTCCTGCCAAACAAATTTGAAAACATTTTTATAAATGAAATTTAATTTTATGCAATCACATAAATTATTTCAGATTTTTTTGCAAGATCTAACAATATGAAGAAAAAAAAATTTTTTTTTATAAATCACATTTTTGGATACACATTAAATATGAAAAAATTCCATCAGTTTGGGAAAATGCGTATTATATTTCGACTCTCATATAAATGAATTTTATTACTGTTTACTAGTTTTAATATTGGAAAATTTTTTGAAAAAAAAAAATTTAAAAATTTTGATGCCAAATTTTTATTTTTAAAATGCCAATTTTTTAAATTTTTTTTCTGAAAAACTACAGATATATAAAATTTTCGAAATCAATTTTGACAATAAATATGCATTATATAGTACGTGAAAGTACCATAAAATTAATTGGAGTATAAGATAATTACAATAACTAATAGTCTGCATTGAAGTAATGAAATACCGATTTCTCTACATACTTAATTATTCTTTATCTCTCATAGGACCCTCTATGGGCCGAAACGAATGTTGCCCCCTAAAATTATTCCTCATAAGGCATACATCCCACTAGTTTATTTCAAAATTGGCGAGTCACACTTCCCTAGTTTCCCTTGTTAGTGTCAGCTTTTTGTATATATTCTTTTTATTGTATTCGGACTTTGTTTCATCTTATCGTCATTAATCCTGTACATTGCACTCTTTGAATATACATTTTCAACTTTTTGGTTTTAACTATTATTACCTCTTTATCACCGACTTTTAATATCACCGACTTTTAATACCTGCCAACTTTTAATCCCTTCCATTATCATTTTTCCGAGTGGTTTTAAAATGGAATTAAAACTTCAATTTTAAGCAAACAAATACGTTGTATTTGAGAAAACTTAAGTTGACAACCATGATAGTAACGCATATTAATATATGTGCTTAATTTTTGTAAGAATAGTGGTGATCAATATCATTTAAAAATTAAGATTATAAAAGAAAAAATAGTGTATATTTACTTCCACTTTAAATATGAAAATAAAATCTTCCGGAAAATCCGGAAGAATTGGCAGGTATATATATATATAGCTCGTTGATAGCTACGTACTCGGATTTTTACTCATTAACTGTTTCATTACCCCTAGCCCTATGGATGCTCGTACTTACGGCTATCGTGGTGTGTGTGGTCAATTGACCTCTACGATCACGCTTGTGTCCGCTCCCTTTTCCTTTTTTAAACAAATTCTTATTTCAACAAGGTATTTTTAATTTTGCCAATTACACACCTGCCAACTTTTACGCATTTGGCGTAAAATTTTATTTCCGTATTTAAAGTGGTAGTAAAATGTATGTTTCCTATATATACCTAGTATTTATAAACTTAATTTATTATCCTTTTGTCACCACTATTTTTAAAAAAATTAAACATATATGTAAATATGCATTACTTTTTATGTAATACTCCAAAACCTTTGCATTTTACAGCGTATGTTTTGGCATAAAATAGTAATTCAATTTTGTTAGAATTAAAAGTTGGCAGGTATGCAATAACCCATCGTCTCCTAAATATGATGTATCGGTTTATTGCCGCCTTCGAAGGGGAATCGCATTTTCATTCAATTGTGAACTGAAAAAAAATATGCTAGAAAAAGTAGCTACTATTAATCTCTTTTAAAAAAGTTTATAATTTTAACATTCACCACGTTTCGCAATTTTAGTTGCCGGTGGCAGCCCTTGGGGGAGTGGATAACAAGATCTCTAAAATCAAAACTAACATAAACTTGTTAATTTCCTTATATTTTATCACATTTATTTAAAACCTTAGAATATTATTTATGAAGTTTCGGATGCTGTGATTCAAACAAAATAAAAATAAAAACTTGTTATTGGTCAATAATGTAATGTTTATCTTCGATGTATCAGATAATATCAAATTGGTTAACTTATTTAATATTATCACATTTATAAATTATTAAGCATATTATTAACGTGCTGTGGGTGATAACGTCTTATTTATCTTTGAAGGAAAATGAAAATTTGTAAACGTATTTATTTTTGATAACATTTATATGCACACTTCAGTATTATGACTAACGTGTCAAAGGCCAAACTAGCCAACATTTGCTGAGCGGACAGCTGCGAGACGCGCAGTAAGAGAGTCTAGTTCTTAAGATGTTCACTGGCCAGCTGTGTTACTGCCGTGGCCAGTTGTGCTAGGTTTCACGGTTGAGGAGCAACCCGATATAGGTGGTCACAGATTCTCGAATTGGTTTAAATTCAGGGAGTTAAGTTGCCAGGGGAGTATGGTAATCTCGTATTGGTGTTCTTTGCACCACGTTTGTACACTGCAAGCCGCATGACACGTCACATTGTCTTGCTGGTAGAGGCCATCATCTAGGTGGCTCAGGAGATAGGACGCGTTTTCCTCCCAATAAGTTCACCCAGGTTTGAATCCCAGAGTTGGCTGGTCAATACGAATTCCAAGCCCGGCTCGCACAGACCAGTGCTGACGTAAAATATCCTCAGTGGTAGACTGATCATGGGTTAGATTCCCCTTGCTTTCAGATTAACTATGGGGTATTTTCGTGGTTTTCCTATCCTTGCAAAGCAAATGCAGTTAGTTCCATCAATAAGTCCTCCACGAAGGCAAATTTCATCCAATACTTGATCCAGGAGTTTCCTTGTCTTCTTGATTAGGCTCAAAATTACAAGGTTACGGAGTTGAACACTGGTAGTCGTAAACTTAAAAATTGGGTCAGCTGTTCAACGACGGTCATAAAATATAAACACCCTTTATATACGCCTCACAACAACGTTCTATAAACTGCCCTCTGTGATTGTTTAATTCATATTTACATCAAAAGTATGTGATGGTCACATAAATGTGACTGGACTAAGAATTATTAAACATTTTAGTAACGTATGGTAGATAATGTAGCATTCATCTTTGAAGTCTTTTCTAAGAGTAGACTCATAAATATCTTTAGCTTTTCCAAACAAATCCACTAAAAACCTCAGCATATTACTTCTGAAATTCGCAATGCTCGTAATTTTACGAAACAAAATGTGTGCACAGTCAATAGCATTCATCTTCGAAAGTATCTACTAATGACAAACTCGTTAACTTCTTCAGTTTCGTCGTATTTACTTAAAGTTTTAACACATTATTAATGAAATTTCTATTACATGCTATCCTAAGTTATTAAACGCTATAATGGCGAACGTGATTTTCAGGTTAAAAAGAACTTTAAACGGAAACTAACTTAGGAGATTTGTTTTTAAACTTCTAAGATGGAGAATATCAAAATTCTTTCAGAAATAATGAGTTTACAAATTAGATTTTCAGAAAACTCCACAACTCTGAAGTGGCATTACTCATTAAAGGAATTTTCCATTGTACGAATTATTTTCTTACTACAAGTAAATTCTGAAACCTGGTGCACATGAATATTTTCCTTAGTATATTTTGTATTTTATGAATCATTCCTTAAACTTTAGAGATACAATACTAGTAAAAAATTTTTGTGCTGCTAAACGTGGAGGATAGAACTTCTTTTCAACTGTAAAACATTTTTCAATGTCCAACGGATTCGTTTAATGGGTTTAGTTGGTTTTTACTTTAAATAGCTTTCTCAAAACATCAAAGTACAATGAGAATTTTAAATGTGCGATTTCTTTAAAATTTTAATTCTCGGGAACTATACGACCGATTTCTTTAAAATGTTATATTTTGTTTTGTCCCCTTGCATACTTTAAAATAGTATAAAATTTTATTGACAGTACAATTACAATACAAATATTACATTATCTACTATGCATTACAATAAAAAAAATTTGCCTATTGTTAAATAACATAAACGTAAAAAATATTGAAAAAATCTTTTTTACACGGAATCGTATTTAAATAAACGAATTTTTCAATTGTGTGCAAGATTTTTTAAAATTTGCTTTAAAAATTCTTGAGTTATGGCGAAATACGTGAAAAGTAAAATTATCATTAAGAGGTCTACATTTTTATATTTATACAGCTCTTCTAATCTAACTATTAGCCTCATATTTTCCATGTATGGATCCGTCAATAAAAAAGGTATGTTTATTCAGCGAAAGTATGTTCTTATGTGTGATTACGAAATATCGTCTGCATAATTAGAATATTTGAAGCTACCCCTTGGAACCATTAAGCTTGTGTCGTAGAACATGAATATTTGATAATTAAATCAAAATTTCTGCAAGCTGTTCTAAGTGAATTTTTTTTCCAACCTTCCATAACTTATCTGAAATCCAACTTAGAATTCTAAAATTTTTACCGGCTTTTTACATAAGTACAGACATTATTTAAAAATTGAATCATTTTTTAAACAAAGCAAACAGCTTTTATTATTTAATTTTCTTTCGGGTTAAAATTTGATGTTGAGAAAGATACTAAGATATCTTGCGCGCACCATTATTGTATTAAAAATCACGTTAATGACTCGAAACAACGTTTAATAGGTTGTCAAATATGCTCTTTTTAAAATAATACTAGCTCAAAGAAATTGAAAAATCAAAGATATTTTTTTAAATTTAAAAAGAATCATAATTTTAAATTTTTTTTTGCAGAAACATTTCTTTTGGCTAATAATATATAAAATATTTACCACTATTCAACTGCTAATAAGAATTTAAGTAGTAGTCTGTACTCATAACAATTACAAAGTTTTAACTTAGCAGGTTTGTTTAAAAAGGAGCAATCTTACGCTCCAGATAAAAAAATTTTAAGTGAAAAAAAAACGATTTTGAAAACATAATTTAGAATATATAAATTTGCACAAAATACTTGAACGTGCAGACGATTTCGGTTTAGAAAATAGTTGGGTTACTTCTTATTGTGTTATTCAGTATTCTTGCTTCTACATAGGAAATTGTTTATAACGATTTTCAAGTTTTTACTTAATAGGTTTATTTACAGTGGTGAAATCTTACTTGCAAGTTGAAGAAATTTGAATTGAGAAAAACGATTTAAAAAAAAAATTAGAATCTATAACTTTGCACAAAATACTTGAACTTGCAGACGATTTCGGTTTAGAAAATAGTTGCGTTATTTCTTTTCTTATTGTGTTATTTAGTATTCTTGCTTTTACTTTTTGGAAATTGTTTATAACAATTTCCATGTTTTCATTTAATAGGTTTTTTAAAGTGGTGAAATCTTATTTGCAAGGGGAAGAAATTTGAATTGAGAAAAACGATCTTTAAAAAAAAATTTAGAATATATAACTTTGCACAAAATACTTGAACTTGCAGACGATTTCGGTTTAGAAAATAGTTGCGTTATTTCTTTTCTTATTGTGTTATATTTAGTATTCTTGCTTTTACTCAGGAAATTGCTTATAACAATTTCCAAGTTTTTACGTAATAGGTTTATTTAAAATTTTGAAATCTTACTTGCAAGGCGAAGAAATTTGAATTGAGAAAAATGATTTTCAAAACAAAATTTAGAATATATAACTTTGCACAAATTACTTAAACTTGCAGACGATTTCTGTAGAGAAAATAGTTGCGTTATTTCTTATTATGATATATTCAGTATTCTTGCTTTTACTTAGAAAATTGTTTGTTTATTATTGTATACTTGGTGTCAAATTTGCTCAGGATTAAACAGTTCATAACATATTCTTTTTAAAAAAAATAGAAAATTTGATTAGGGAAAAATCCTCTAGAACCCTTACGCAGAATTTTTCTAATGCAGCAGCATCCTTCAAGTTTTTTAATCAAAGTTAAAAAAAGTCCATAAAATAATAAAATTCTAGAGTATGGACCAAACAAACTCAACCTAACAGTGTTTTATTATGTAATAGAAAGAAAAGGAACGTCTGGCTACTAAGAATAGAATCTGTGATAAAATAAAAGTTCCAATTCCGGATTAGAATTCCGATCCTTCATTCACAGTTAGGGAAGACGTTGATGAATTGATTATCCTGTTTCCTGAGAATCAAGAACACAAAAAGATTGAGAAGCGGTTTGTCTCTAAGAAAAACTGTTTTACTTATTAAGAAAATGTTGCAGTTCCTTTAGTTTCAGCTTCGATTATTTGCCAAGATAATGGTCTTGGTTGGAATGAAGTATTACCATTCTTAAAAATAGATAAAATATAGAAGAATTTAGAAAAATAATGGTCTCAATCTCAATTTGTATAAGAAAATATGGGATCTTTGAATGAACATTTTTCAATTCCTTTTATAGCTTTATTTTTAAAACTCATGACAATGTTTCCTATGAGATGCAAAATTAAATTAAAAATGACTTCGAAAATAAAGCATAATTCAACATTTTAGGACATTTGCAAAACCGCTACAAATACTTTTTATAAGAAACTATATTTACAAAATAGTTATAATAAGCATCTCATGCCGACCACGAAACGCTTTGCAGCATTGTAGTAGCTCAAAGAGACCAAATGACCCACTTTCTGCTAAAATATATTAACCCAAAATGTACAGTGCGAAAAATAAAAAATGGATAATATAATAATAACAGCTGTTCCAATCAGTTTTTTTTTTTAAAATTTGATTTCTCAGAAACAATTTAACCGATTTCGCACAAATTTTGTATTTTTCCATTACATTCTTTAAAATGATGCAAAAAATTGCATACCTTACAAGTCGAAATGCTTTCGGCTAATAATAAATAGAGTAATAATAAAAAAATATTAAATAATAACCGTTCAAATCAGTTTTCTTTTAAAAATTTGATTTCTCTGAAACTATTCAACCGATTTCGCTCAAATTTTGTATTTGTCCATTACATTCTTTAAAATGATGCAAAAAATTGCAGACCTTACAAGTCAGAATGCTTTCGACTAATAATAAATAAAGTAATAATAAATAAAATATTAAAAAATAAAATTATAAAAGATAATAAATACTTATGAAATGTTATTTTTTGCATGGAATTATCTTTGGATAAATGAATTTTACAATTGTGTGGGTAAAGTTTTCAGTATTGTGAAACACACAAGATTTTCGACGTATTGTGAAACACACAAGATTTTCGACGTATTGTGAAACACACAAAAAGTAAAATTAACATTAAGGGATCCAAACTTTGGACCGTTCTCCTGACCAAACTATTGGGACTATGTGTCCCAGATCGCGGCTAGCCGCTTAATTTTGGGGGTCAGAAATTCCAATTCGCCGAAAAAAAGGTATGCTTTTTCAGAGGAAGCACGTTTTTGCGTTTAATTTCGAAATTTAAATTTCGCAACTTAAGATATCATTAATTAGCATATTTGAGATTCCCCTCCCGGACCAATAAGAATGAGACCTAGAACGACAAGATCCAATCATTAGATCAAAATTTACTAAGGGTAGTCCGTTTTATACTTAGCGCACTGTACAAAGTGGTAATAAATTCATTTTAAACTAAGTTTAAGTAGAGTAAAAGTAGAGAAAATTAGATACAGAATGCCTTTAGCTGCTTCATTAAAGACATAAAATTATATCTTAAATTTAAAAATTTATTCTATTGCACATGAAATAATTTTTAGATTATTGTGAATAACAAAATGACGCTCATAGCACTTTCTGCATTTTGAGCTAATTATACAAGAAAAATAAGTAGTTCAGGTCTTAAAGGGTTAAAGCAAGTTCAAAATCCATCGAAATACTGCTGAATTTTAGTGCTTAATTTTCTACCGCTTTATAAAACTTATATCGCAAAACGGAGCAATTAGAATCCATACTTATGGTGTCAAGCGAGACCGTGTTATCGTACTTGTTAAATTTAGGTATACGATATCATGGTTTAACTTGAATGGTGACACGGTTCAGTTTCACACATTTCTTGTGCAGAGATGCCAACTGCTCCGGACACGCCAAATTAATTTAAAATAAAAAACGTAAATAACTGCCAAGTAAATTTTGCAAATATTTGACTATTTTTGCTTGATTTTTATAAGGTTTAGCAATCCATAAGTATCATAATGTGGTGACGAATTATATTAATAATATGCCTAGGAATTATTTAGAAATAGTAGTGGATAAAAATCTACTAAATTGAATTTATTAAACCAAGAATCACAATTGATAAACTACCACTTTAAAATATATATTTGCTGTCCGGAGCAAGTTGGTATCTCTGGTTTGTGACAAAGTTGAACAGCATTATAGAAGAAAGTAATATTTTGATTTCGGTTTAAAACCGGTTTTTCTAAAAGAGTTAATTAATAAATCCAAATCATAAACCCATTCGTGAAATTATCTTCTTAATGAGATATTTTTACGCTGTATTGAAATATAAATTACTGTGTAAATTAATTTATCTAAATATTTTTGAAGTTTACTGCTGACAAGAAATAGATGTTAAAAGAATGGAGTAAAGAGTAAAATTTGCTGTCAAAATACTCATTTTTCTATACAATATTTTAATGATAAATGATTCGAATAATTTTTCAACCTGTTACTAATTTGTACTCTTGCAAAATAATTTGTCATAATCAGAAGCATCAAAAAAGTTATTACCTTCTCTTTCATTTCTCAAAGGAAATTTAAACATTAAAAAAAAATATTTTTTCTATTAGATTAGTTGCTATGGTAACGAAGATGATTACTAAATGTAAAAAAAAAATGTCGAACAAGTAATTTTAAGCTTTTGGGAGAAAGAATTCTTAATTAACTATCAAGAAGAAGTTTCTTTGAAAAGCAAAGAATACCATAATTTTTTTAATATCCTCTGGAGCTTTAATATAAGAATTTCTAATATCATCTGCCACTTTAAAAAGTTGTTTTGGAAGTTTAAAGTTTATTAATTTTTAAAAATTGGTAACCGAACTTCATTAGTTCTGAAGGATTGAGCTTTTAGAACTTAAGTGCAGATTTGAAGCGATAATTAAAATTGATATTAGTAGCTTAAATGTTTATTAACCTTTTGTAGCACAAGAATTTTTTTAATGAAGAATTTAACTAAGAAGCAAATTAGTCTGTGCAAAGCTGCCAGCTACTACACTTTTTTTGCAAAATATTTTATTCAGTTATAGGCAATTAAAAACTACAGCTTTCAGAGCTTTTTGTAAATTTTGCCAATCTTTTAAAAACCTTATCAAGAGAGATCTAGAACAAAGAGGTGCGTCATATAAGCTTTTGAATCACTTACAGGCATTGGTGTAGAAAATAACTTCTATTTTTAACCAAATTTACAGAACTAAGACTCATACATTAACTCTTTGAAGCAGAATTTTTATTAAACATATTTTTCATACATTTTTTTTGTTATTTTGCATTAATTTAGGTAAAAATAAATGAAAAATATTATATTTATCATTTTAATAATTTATACTAATGAAATACACCATAAAACACCGGTGTCTTTTTCAGCGTTAAAAGTAAAACCGTCCAAACATGACTCAGTTTTTTCTTATTTGTACTTATTTGCAGTTATTTAGATCTGAGCGGAACAGTTATTCATCATTGAAATTTCTTCAATTTCTAAAATCATTTGTTGATAAATTTATAAATATGAGTGAAAAAAAATCAAAATATTTATTTGGGATTTTATATTTCTGTACAAATACAAATCCGATAATCAAACCGATTTTTTTAGGAACTGTCAGATTGTTTTTTTATAATTATAAATACAAAAAAACAAACATTTTTCTTGTCATTAGAGATTTCAGAATGTATGTATATATATATATATATATATATATATATATATATATATATATATATATATATATATATATATATATATACATTATATATTGCATTTTTTGTATTTTATGTTCTTTAATGTTTTTTTTACTTGGTTTTTAATAAACATTTACCCGCATGCCCTCAATTGGGGCAGGTCGGGGTAAATATTTTCATATATATATATATATATATATATATATATATATATATATATTTCTCAAATCTGGACTTAACGAACATTTAAATCTTAATTGTTAATTAACAATTAAGTTATTTCGTAACATTTGCTACCGCAAGAGAAAATGTTTCCACAAAGTCGAGCAAGCTGACACCCATGTTTGCTTAGAAAGCTTCATATTTTGTATATTGAAATAATTAAATTTACCATTATATGACGCCTATGTCACAATTTTCAGAACGCATGATAAATTTGCAGCGCTTAACCGGTTAACGCCCAGCGTCATATATTTAGGACAGTTCCTTTTTTCAAACACATTCATTGTGGTGGGAAACGTTTTTCAGTATTTTCATTTATCTGGGTGAATTAAAAGATTCTCAGATACCAGAATAATTTAGTTATTTCTGATTAGATTTAGAATTATAAAAAGCAAGTACTATTTGATCTATCAAAGGCTTTTTGAATGCTCTAACTGTAGAAAAACCAATTAATTTCGATAATATATTTTACCACTTCTTCCATAAAGCCACTTTTTGTATCATTTCAATATATAAATTCGGGACAAAACGGGTTAAAAGACAGGTCCGATTTATAGATTTAATGTCTGCAAAGAAATTATTACGACTGTTTTCCTTCTCTCAACAGCAATTTATCAGAAAATTCTAATAAACTACGTGAAAATATTGAAAATAGAAACATGATAAATTTTCGGCGTTTCAAGAACAGGTGCAATTTATAGATTCAATGTCTGCAAAGAAATGATTACGACTGTTTTGCTTCTTTCAACAGCAATTTATCAGAAAATTCTATTGAACTCATTGAAAATGAAAACACAAAATACGGAAACATGATGCAACTTCAATTAACTTCGATGGTTATTGTCCTATTGCATGCTATTTGTCCCTATCACACACTCTGGATACATATTGTAGACCTTTTTAATGGAGATTTAACTTTAGAGATCTTTAACTTTACCAGAAAAGACAGAACTTGCAGAATCATACCGTGATAGTACTCTAAATTCTATTTTTAAATATTATTCCTTAAAAATGGTGCTAGAACTGGAAGAGATTCTAATCTCCTGGTTTTTGCAGTAAATATTGCATTAGCATTTGTATTATTGCATAGAATATTGTATTAACATTTGCGTTATTGCATAGAATATTGCATTAACATTTGTATTGTTGCACAAAATATTGCATTAACATTTGTATTATTGCATAGAATATTGCATTAACATTTCAATTATTGCATAGATTATCGCATTAACATTTTTATTTCTTATTGTACTATAAATATCTACCTGAGACAAAATTTAATCATAACCGTACTTGAATTCTATATGCCGATGCTCATCCAAGACTGACCTTGATTTTCCGGTTCCACAAGATGGCTCAGTTGGTAAAGACATCCCTCACACAGTGGAGACAAGGGGTTCTGAGTTCAATCCTGAATGCCGACTACATAACCGGCGTGTACACGCAACAAGATGCACGTTAAATCTTTTGAGTTGAAAGATCGTTGTTTTGTGAAAGTTTGAATACAGGGGTAGCAGCTCAGGCGCTGTCCACGTCGTCTGGCTGTGTTTGGTGGTGCGCGTTCTTTTCAGATAGCTACGAATATTTTTTAAATTGTTTTTGCACTTGTTATATTAATTTTATATTTATTTTGTCCCAATTATCATTTTAATTTTATAAAGGTTGATGTTTTATGATTATGTTTTCGTAGTTCAATTTATTGCTACACATACATATGCAGGCTTGTATGCTCATTACAAAACATTTAATGAGCATTTTTAGTTTTAAAATTTTTTATTACGTCCGACATGTCCATAGTTTCCATCCAGTTTTTAAATGTTTTTTATTACACTCCCTTCTCGTTAGTGATCACGCAAAATGGCGATGATTGACAAAAGCCTAATGCAGAGATGCCAACTTGCTCTGGACAGCAAATATATATTTTAAAGTGGTAGTTTATCAATTGTGATTCTTGGTCTAATAAATTCAATTTAGTAGATTTTTATCCACCACTATTTCTAAATAATGCGTAGGCTTATATAATTCACCAAATTATAGCACTTATGCCATGCTATACCTGTTAAAAAGCAAGCAAAATTTGTCAAATATTTTCAAAATTTTTTTCCAGTTATTTACCGTTTCTTTAATTAATTTTGGCGTGTCCGGAGCAGTTAGAATCTCTGCTAATGTCACAATGCCTTGTACTAAAAATATCGTTACAACCCAATTGTAGGCTTAAGAATTATATATTTCAATCACAAAAGTCAACCTTTACGTTAAAAAATTTCTAAATTTTGTCACTGTAACTGTAACCATGAGAGCTATGTAATTGTTTTTAGCACCATTCTTGAGCACGTAGTTCCTAATACCTACGCACGCAAATTTTATTCCGTTCGCTTAAAAGGCATGCTCTCCGCAATACATATGCAGGCTTGTATGCTCAAGTCTCACAAAGCCACAAGACGGCAAAATTATTTATGATCACCCTGTATTTACGACAGTTAATAATGCATCATCGATCATCAGCATTTTGATGCAAAGAATAAAAAACATATTATACCGACAAAGAAAAGAAATGTTGCAAGTAATATTTAAAAAATCAAAAGTTGCATTTACTTTTAATATCGACATGTAATTTTCATTGAAACTATCCATTTTATTGCTGGTAAGTCTTAGAAGATAAAGCATTGTTTTTGGACTTAGTGTTTAAAACAGATCTTTTTTTGCCACATAAACGGTTTAAATTTCAAGATGCATACGAACAACCTACTTATTTTTGATACATAGACCGTAATTGGAAGATTTCAAACTAAATTTTTGTTTCTCGTTAGGCAGTTCGTTAAGAAAGGCTTGAAATAATTTCCAACGTTAAACTCAATACTTCCTGCAAATGGAAAAGAAAACTTAAGAATTATAGAGCTTGGAAAAATGTTTTTTAAGCTAGACGCAGTTTTAAAAATATTTAATGCAATTTACTACTTTTCAACATATTTTGCGAAAACGCAACATTTTGTAGTGATGTAGGAATCACCTATATGAAAAAAGTATTTGGAAAATTATGACCGTGTGGGCGAAGAATTCATTCGAATTCATACTAAAATTTTTGAAAAGTAATCCCATAAGTCCAATTCATATAAAAGTTTGTTTATTATCGCTAGTTCAGAAAATTAAAAACTCTTCAAAAATAAGAGATCGCTAGCAGAAAAGTGTTACTTATGAATAATTTGATTTCTAATTAGTAAAAAGTATAAATAATGCCAGAAAAAGGAAATAAAGAAGTATTAACATATTATTTATAGGGGCCAATTTTTTTAGATTTTGAAATTTAACTTCATAACAAAAATATAAATTTATTGGATTATACGATAAAAGAAGATCATTTAAGTTTAATGTTATTAGTTTGAACATATTAATTCCAACTTATACTTAAAAATTTAGAATATTTTGATTGGTTAAATTCTTAGGTTTAAATTTATTTGTAATAATAAAACAGATTTTCTTTCAGCTATTAAGAATTTCAAACTTACCTAAGAGAATAATAATTTTCTTTTCAATTATTGTAATTATAATTTTTTAATTCCTTGTATTTTAAAGAAGTTCAACTAATTCGGCCGATATTGAGACACGCATGAATAGGCCTATGCGGCGAAATTAAAGAATTTTTGCTCCAGGAGTACTTAGATGGCAACACTTTATTGGATTTTTTAATCATTTAAAGTGTTTGCTCACTTTTTCAAGTTTTTCGAAAGGGGTCAGTACTAAATTTTTAAAGATCTGGCAATTTTATATTTTATTTTAGTTTGATTTGGTTATTCTAATCGTAACTTTATCTTCATTATTTATGTTTCTTATATGTAGACGTGGTGTTCTTATTAGTATTTTCTCAGTGTACTTTTGACTTGTGTTTTTTTTGTATCATTGAATTTTCATCTACTTCAATATTTGAATTTTTGATTGCACTTTCTTATTTAGTTTTGGGTCTCGGGCACAGTCAGTTTTTTGTTTGACCACTGACTATAGAAAGGCTTCAGTGTGTTAGCAGACAGTGTGTCCCCTGATGAAGTGCTGTTTTTGCTAACAGACATATCTTTAGAATTTCGTTTTTGCATGTTTTTGGTTTCTAACTTTTGTTTAGCTTCCAAAGTGTTAACAGAGAGTGAGTCCCCTGATGAAGTGTTGTTTTTGCTAACAGACATATCCTTAGAATTTCATTTTTGCATGTTTTTGATTTATAACTTTTGTTTGTTTCTAACTTTGTAAATTGTTACGTAAGACAAATTTGATTTTAGCTGCTTTTATTGCTTTTCCATTTTGACTTATTATTTTAAATTTTCATTTTTTAAGTTTTTTTTTCTTAAAATTCGCTTAAATCGATTTCATACTTTGATTGCATATTATTTAGTATCATATAGCTTCGAAAAGAACAGTTCACCAAAACGTATACCACTTACGCCTAAAAAACATTCCCCAAACAAGTCCCATTCCAAACGAAGTTTCCTTATTATCACTGGCTAAGAATAATCAAGACTCATCAATAATAAGAGTTTGTTTTTTAGATGGAGGTATTTGAATATATATTTCTTTCTGCTTCGTAAAAAGTATAAGTAATTCCACGAAAAAAGGAAATAAATATCAACGTTTTATGAAGCATCGTACTATTTTGGGAAGAACAATTCACCCGAATTTATACCAATCACGTGCAAAAGTTCCATTTCCAAAAAAACTTTTGCCCATTGTCACTGGCTCAGAATATTCAAGCTCTTCAATAATAAGGAATCGTTTTAAAGATGGAGTTATTTGAGTATATTTTTCTTTCTTGCATCATAAAATGTATAACTAATTCACCCAAGAAACAGAAATAAGTATCAAGGTTTTATAAAACATTTTCCTATTGTTTTGGAAGGAACAATTTATCCGAATTCATACCAATCATGTGGAAAACAATCCCTAAAATATCCTTAAAATACGAAAGGAAGGGAACTCATTAACTTGCGATCTTGCCTAATAGAGCGTGGTTGGTTCTGACAAATTCTACAGGATCAGCTTTCCAGAAATCCCCAGGTACGACATCTCTAGGTAAAATGCACAGAAAGGTAGGGACGTAACTAGGAGGTGAAAATCAAGGGGAGAGGTTGCCTTGACAACCATGATTTTCGACGTCATAAGCTTCGTAAAAAAAAAGAGAGCTTATTTGTTGGTGCACTAAATCAGAGTTTCATCGGGGGAAAAAAAAAGTTTTATAAGCTTGCTATTTTGTTTGTGAATCGGACTGCTTTGAGATAAGTGTTGATAAACAGTTTTTTTTTTTTGGAAAGATGTAATAGAAAAAATTTGGCCGTCTCCATGGAATAATAAATTATTTTTCATTTCTATCGCTTTTATGTTTTTTGGTACTTTTCTGAATTTATTTTTTCGAACTGAAAAAAGATATGGGTATATATGATACAAAATATAAATTTATGACTTTTGAAAAAAGTTTTACAAACTAAGGCATTTAGAATACTGAGGAGTTTATAAAATTTCGATTAAATAAGAAGGAAATATACGAGAGGAATTTTGAGTGTCTTTGTTTCTAAAATTCGATTTTTATTCAAGGAAAATTTTTCCTTCTCACTATAAAATCAATATCACAATTTATTCCAATTGTATTATGACAGACCGAAAAAAAGAAGAATGCATAATCAGAAAAGAAGAATAAATAATGTAATAATATAAAATGGTATATATTTTCACTATATAGTATATTTTATATATAAACAGAATAGCTGTATATATATATATATATATATATATATATATATATATATATATATATATATATATATATATATATATATATATATATATATATATATATATATATATATATATATATATATATATATGATGGATCTCCAGGATGGACCTCTCCAGGATGGCTTAGCCATATCTGGAGAGGTCCAGAAAACAATGTAGTACGAATTGCCACCTTTAAAAGTCCTTCTGGATCTCGGGCCAGAGGAAGACCTCCAACTAGATGGCTGGATGACACTACTAAAGATCTCAAAGTAATAAAGATTAACAACTGGAAAAAAGTCGCCATGGATAGGAGGCGTTGGAGGCTATGCGTGGTTGAGGCAGCCAAGGCCTGTAAGGGGCTGTCGTGCTGAAGAAGAAGAATATATATATATATATATATATATATATATATATATATATATATATATATATATATATATATATATATATATATATATATATATATATATATATATATATATTGTTAAGAAAATACAAGAAGATAAGAGTACAATATATGTAACGCAATATGAATCGATGTAATTCAGATGCAAGGGACGTCTTCAAAAATCTAAACTTATGAGTTTATTCGACTTGACTGAATTACTAGGGTAAATGCTTACTTGACTGATAAACGAAATTCAATTATTGGCGATTCATAATAATTCAATTTGGAGGTGGGCTCCAAAATTTCCAAACACCAATTATATCTAAATTTAAATCGATGTTTGTCTGCAGAATTTGGAGGCAAAAAGACGTCTTCAAAGTCTTAACTTGTAAGTTTATTCGCTTAGTCTGAATTAGTAAGCTCGGGATGCATTGCCTTTTTAAGCGAAGGGCCACTTGCACAACAGATTGACTGACGAAGGACTGCACAAGAATTAATGTTGATGGCAAGTATAGTAAATTTTATGTAAATATAAGTATTTTAAGCTCTAATTTCTTTATCAGTAAAGTCTGTAATATATTTACAGAAAATGAAATAACTTTGATTGTTGAAATTTTTTCAAAATTGAAAAATTATATACCCACACCACGTGGGCACGTGGAATAAGATTTGTATAAGACTTGATTCTAAATACTTTGTACAAATGCACAACCTTACTGACGAAAGAACAATGGAGAAGTAAATTGGATTCACGAGAAAATGTGCTCAGATAAATTGTATCAAGTAAAAGATTACTTAAATGCGTGATTAGATATTCGCCTATAGTAATTACATCGTAGTTAAAATAACGGGATCGTGAAAATCTCGTGGAAAAGCATATAAATAATTGGAAAAAAACGATAAAAGATCACTTATATTTACGATGAAATCAACACATATAAAGCTTTTCAATAAGTAATTATTTGATCTGAAACTCGCGCGTCGTGATAATATTCTGTAAAAGAAAAACAGGATTTTCAAAATCTCATGAAAACGAACAGTCTTAGAAACAACAGGCTTAAAAAATAGATTTACCATGAAGTGACAGTCAAAAACTAACATGGGATTTGCGATGAAATAGGCACGAACAGAATACGCTCAAAATTATTAATAAAATTAATAATTATTAATTTAATGCACAATCCATTCTCGCGAGTCGAAGTGTCTCATTATATGTATCGGGATTTTCTAAAATCACATGAAAATTGTAAGTAATAACGGACGAAAACAAGATCGAAATGTCACGTGATTTATGATGAAATCAGTAATCATAAAGCAGCTCAAAAATGATTTTGTTTCATTTTATAACTGTCGTTGAACAGATGACCCAATTTTTTTTAATTTGCGACTGCTAATGTTCAACTCCGGAGAATTGTAATTTTGAACTCAATTCAGAAGACAAGGAAACTAATGGATTAAGTATTGGGGGAAATTTACCTTAATGGAGGACTGACCCGCATTTGCATTACATGTATAGAAACCACGAAAACACCCCACGGTTAGCCTGATGGCAAGGGGACTCTAACCCATTATCCGTCTACCACTGAGAATGTTTTATGTCAGCACTGTGGTCGGTGCGAGCCAGGTCCTGAATTCGAATCCACTGGTCATCGCTGGGATCCGAACCCGGTTTACCTCATTGGAAGGCGAACACTTTATAGCCTGAGCTACCACGATTTCTCAGAGAAAAAAAATGATTACATAAATTTTAAATTCATTAATTCTGATGCCGTTTATGTATTGTAACTTCTTCGCATTTGTCACTGAAAAAGTGATCGAGAAGTAACAAGGATTTACAGTAGAATCTGTGCAATTGAGCTTGTCAAAAAGTGAAGATTTAAATGCGCAAGAATTATGAGAAAAATTCAAAATTTTCGACAATTTTTTATTCTTGGAAAAAATATAATGATAATAACAATAATAATGATAGCAACAATAATAATAATAACTATAACTTTTTTCTTGTGTTCAGAAGCTCTCGTGGGCCGCTCACCAACAGTCAGCGGTGCGTTGGTTGTGCTCCCCAATAAGTAGGTTTTATGATTACAGGATTGATGAATAAAATGCCATTACTTACTCGTCAAAACTCAAATTTGCGATTCAAAATTTTCGACAGTTTTAATTTTATTTTTCAATATAATGATAGTAATAACAATAATTTTTTTTTGTGTTCAGAAGCTGTCGCGGGCTGCACATCAACAGTCAGCGGAGCGCAGGTTGCACACCTTTAAGTAGGCCTTAAGATTACAGGATTGACACACACAATTTGATTACTTGCGTTTCCTAATAATTCATTTTAGAAACAGACACCAAAATTTCCAAAACATCCATTCTATCAAGAATTAAAAACAAAAAAATAAATCTGTGGTTTTTCTCATCCTTTTAGCCTTCTCTACGATTCCAGCCAAAATTTAAAAACAATTTAAATCGTGCATAACTTCCGGAACTAATAAAATGTTTTGCGGTGTTTAAGAAATGCAAAAGATAAAAATTCAGCACTTGTTACAATGTAGGATAGATACATTTTGATTGAGTGTTCTAAGGATTCTTTTGCAGTAGTTTTCCTAATTTAAAAATTGTATAATTTCACGCACTAATACAGCACCTAATGCAGTTAGAAAGAATCATTTATCTGCTACGTTTTCAGTGCTACAGATTAATCAATTTAAAGACTAACTCCCTTAAAGTGAGCCTGTTTTAATGAAGTTAGAAAAGTATGTTAAAAGCTTCATCAATTATTTCTTAATTAGCTATTTGCGTAACTCCGCTACGTAGGAAAGTATAATATTTCTGTTCTGAGATGTTAATGTTGAAACTGGAGTAAAATTTTAACTGAGTCCAGGTGTAAATGAATGATAATGTAAACTTACGGGATAGCTGCTGTAGTGTCTCACACACTTTAAGTTTGAGCAAAATACTGGTACTTGGTCTTGTGAAAATATTTAATTGGATGCTTTATTTAAAAAACTTAAAATTTTTTAAAAAATGAATTGCTATTTATAAATCCATAACTTATTTGTCAATAATAGCTATTTATTATGGAAACTACTGTTCTTCTTAATTTAAAACTTGCAAATTGCTTTAAACCTAAGAAATGAGCAAAGATTAAGAATTAACTTCATAAGAATTCTTAAAGATTTAATAATGGCTGCTTAGAATTTTTCTCTGTTGATTCTTTAAAGCAGGTATTCTATTTTGAAAAAAGAAAAATTAACTTCTTTGAAATATGTATATAAACAATCCTATTTCAATAATTTTTGTAAAAATTGCTTCTTCAAAAATATTAACCAGTTTTAAGTTCTTTAAATTCAGGTTTTTGATTATAATATTATATCTACACGATTTTTGAAATGTGCGAAGAAAAAAAAAACATTTCACAGTTGTGTTTTGTACGCAGTGTGGATGAACCCTCAAAAAGTTTAATTGAAATAGTATGGCCGTTATGTTCTCTAGACCTTAATCCTCTTGATTTTTAGGGATGCTTTATAATTTATTTATTATTTCACAACTCCAAATAAACTGTTTGAATGAGATTCTGATATATGATATGCGTTTTTAAGTACTAACGGATCCGAATATTAAGTTTTACGTATAATAAGGTCATTAAAAATTTTGAAAACTGTTGTCTTCTACATAGCTTATAAAAAATTTAAAAATTCCATCGACAAACTTAAACAAAAAAAGTCATAAACTGTTCTTGCTTTTTAATTTATACTTTTCTAATTTTCTGAACCATATTGTTTGTTGTGGTTTACACCATCGCACTCTAAAGGTGCCTCTCCGCCACCATAAATTACCTAACTCTCTGAATTTTAAAATATAATAACCATTTAATAACGATCTTTACGTTTTACATGGCAATTGCGCAAGCTGTGATTTCTGTATCATAAGCTTTTTTTTAATTGCAGAAAAACCTGGAGTGCATGTTAACTATATATGCTATCAGTACCTGAGGTTGACCTTTGATTGCTTGAAAGTGGTGCAACCTCCTAGTACGTTATGTTTGACGTTAGTCTTTTAAAATGGGGCCGGGGTGCGAACCTCTACTCAGCTAAGATCCACCGAGTACATGCGATATAGGTTCTCGTAAATCTGGAATCTAAAGATCGAACTCTTAGCAGTACTATGGATACAGGAATCTGGATAAACTTTGCTTCCCATTTAGCTCTATGTCTAAATTGAGGAAGTGGCCTCACAAATGAGGTCCCTCTACAGAGTATCAAAATTGTGATGGCACGTCTCTGGATAATCCTCAGAGATGCTTCCCAGACTGTCGTTACCATCATTGTGCAGTTCTAGTGTGACGCAAATAAAGTGCCTACCAACCATTTAAAATTTCACCCCAATATCTTCACCATTACAATAAGTTAATTCTGTTATTACAATTATTTATTACTGAACCCTGTTGACTCAGGATATAGAGCTCTCGTCTCAAAAGTAGGTGCAAAATTTTGCAAATTTCTCCCAATACTTGACCCTGGAGTTCCCTTATTTTCTGGATTGGGTTCAAAATTACAAGATACGGAGTTGAACATTGGTAGTCGTAATGTCAAGTTTGGATTGGCTGTTCAACGAGGGTTAAGAAAGAAAAAATATTTATTACTAGGCATACAACTGGCTAACTTGCCTACACTCTAAAAACTGTACCTCTTAAATAAAAGGCGCAAGCTAAATGTACCCTTTATTTTCTCGCGTTAGAGGCACATAACTAATGTGCCTTTAAAAATGAGAGGCACCACAAGAAATGAAAGGCACCAAAGCAAACGCGAGTCAATGCGCGGTACGAAAGGATTTTACCGGTTTCCTGTGCCTCTCAAATGGGCTTCCCTTTTTTTTTTCTTCGGTACGATGTAACGGAAGAAGCGCATGCGCACATCAATGAAATATTTTATGACGAAATACAAATAATAAAAGCAGACGATAAAATTAGAACACCAGAAAGTTGTTGATTTTTTAGAATTAGTTTTGTGTGGAATTTGAGTTTTCATATTACCCGTTACGGGTTTATCTAGTTTGTTTTATGATATTTTATCTATCCCGTTACGGGTGAGTTTTCATATATCCCGCTACGGGCACTTTTTCTAGTTTCCTTTATAAGATTTAACTATCCCGTTACGGATACGTTATATTTGTTATTGTATTTGTTGTGGTGTGAAATAAATGTTTTTATAAAAAAACTGATCAGTTCTTTAATATAGCTTGATACGCTACAGCTATGTATTAATTGGTGACAGCGGTGGGATCCGTTCCAGAAATGTTTTATTAAGTTTTTGAAAGAATTGGTGACAAATATTATTGTTATTAAGGATTTCCTACTTTAGAAAAAATTAGTGAATGAGATGTTTAAAATTGATGCCAAGAAGTGTGGAATTCGACGGTACTTCGAACTCTTTGAACAGAAAGCGAAGAGATTTAGTGTGAATTTCGATCTTTGGTTTTCGTGTGCTTTACAGCTTATTCCTGCTGAAAGGTCAGAAATTTATGATGATAATTATTATTACTTTAAAGAAAATCTCATTGCCAATTTTCAGTATGATCCACAAGCTATTCCGTGTAATAACGATCGCCAGAAAGAACATTTTAATGAGAAATGGAATTCGCCAAGTATTGTGAAGAAATTTAGATCTGAACGTGAATGTTTCTATTGTGGTGAAATAGGACATTTTAAGAAATACTGTAGACATCGAAATTCGGATTATAGAAAAGAGAATTATATCCGATTGTTGTAATCAAGTTTAAGCCCGAAAGTAATTTTTATTTTAATAATATTTATAAAACAAATGCATGTTTAATGATTGGGGCAAAAATGCAGAATTTCACGTTTTTTTAAATACAATAAATAAAAAAAATTCTGAAACAAGCTTTCCAAAAAAAATGCAGAAGGCTTTTCATATATTCTGAGCTCAAATAAAATCATCGATTAAATAATATTAAGTACAGTTAGTTCTAAAAAAATTGAAAGCTAATGTTCCCAAAATGGGAATGATGGCGCCTAACGGGTTAATATGCTTCGCCAAAATCTGGATTTTAAAAAAATTCATTTCAATGGAAAGAAATCTTTTATTTTACACTTGTTAAGTCATTTGTTTAAGCATATTTCATGTTATAAAATATCCAAGTTGTCAAAATCTGCATCTATCATTTTAAAATATTCTATGTTTTTCCAAATTTGTGCAACTGTATACATCATATTGCAACTGTTACTAAATTATGTAAAATTGTTCTTTATGTGTGAAAATAAAAGATATTAGATTTCATGATATTTAGTGTTTAATTTTTGATCCTTATAAAACTATTTTATAAAATCTCTAAATATTTAAAAAATATCTAAATTTATAATAAACTTCCATTTTGAGGATGCTTTTTGGAAAAGAAAAAAAATCCATGAATTATATTGACTTGGCTTAACAGAAATAAATATTATCTTTTTGTACCTATATCTGATTAGAAAAGCATCATTGTAGTTGTTGAAGTATCATTAAACGCTACATAATTAAAGAAATGGTATAAATTTACATATTTTATAATTGTCTATGAAAAAGCCTTAGATGGAATCCCTTGAAATGATCACTTTCAAGTGGCCAATATTCAAAGAATTGAGAAATATTTTTCATTAAGAATTATTGTAATTAATATCTTGGTAATAGTGTAAACCAAACAGAAAGTCCCTTTTTATATAAAGTGCTAGCAAATTACAAATAGGTAAAAAAAAAATGTGTTCAAATCTGGTAAATAACAGGTTTTGGTACCACTAAATGCTTGTTTCAATGAGCGGTACATAAAAGCAAAATCTAAGGTACAATGTACCTTCCAAGTTAAGAGGTACAGTCCGCAAAAAAAAAAGATATCACCCTGAATAACTTTCGTTCTAATGATCGGATTTTCACGATCTAAAAGTCAATCTTAATGGTTTCCGGGGGTGACCTCAAATATACTAATTAATTAGTGCTAACTATTAATTAAGTTACGAAATCAGACACAAAAACGTACTTTCTCTGAATAAACATAATTTTTTTTTACATATTTGGAATCTAGACACTTGAATTAGGGGGGGTAGGCAAAATTTTGAAAAAATTGGGTCATAAATTGGGTAGCAATAAAGGTTTATATATTTGGCGATAGTCCAGAAAACCGCCAAAAAAAGTCGCCAGCGCAAATGAATATTTTAAGATAACCCATTGACTAATTCAAAAACTTAATGCTTAATTTTACTAGGTTGCTAGGCAACCTAGTAAAAGAATTCTGAATGTAAAAAAAAATGAAATAATGTTCATTAATTTCATAATGTAATTGCTGGGAGAGGTTTAATTAATTGTTAATAGAAAATATCTCGAAGTTTCTAGGCAATAGACAATTTTTAAGCTGATTTCTGTCCAAAAAGCAAAAAAAATAAAATTTTTAAATCTCCTTTGAAAAGAAAATTTGAATTGATTTATAAATTATTTATGATTTTTTAAGTTTTCAGAATTTAAATACATGAACTTTTTATCTGATATTATTTAGATATGTTGTTTTTGCTATATTTATTCGACGATTTCTTACTAAAATCAAATTGACATAACTTATTATAGCTATATACAAAATTTTAGGGATAATCATTTTTACAGATTTAATCGAGTCTTCTAGGCAAGAAAGTTTGAAGAAACAAAAAATGCTTGAAAAATAAAATGTAGATTGTATAGTAATTCTAATGCACATTCACAAGGTTTTCTATAATTTACGATATTTCTTTTTTCTATAACTCAAGGAATTGCTGAATGTTTAGTGGCATTTTAAAAACATTGAAACATGTTATATTTAAGAATAAGATATTGAAATAATATGTTGCATATTGTATGATTCATTGTTTAAAAAATCGCCTCATTCTGCTGGATATTTAGGTTACATGGTTTTCTTTGGATAAAGATTATTAGCAAATAGCATCCTCATGTTTCGATACATTCTGAAACTTATACGTTCGCAAATTCACCATAAAATGTCGCACAGCATATTCTTCAATTACGACTAGCTACATTTACCCCCAAATACTGCTACTATGATTATTTTTGTTTTCTTATATATATCTGATACTCTCTTTTTAAGTAGAGCTCGTAAGATCCTTAAGATATTGAAATGGGGGCACAAAAATTTAAAAGATAAAATATTTAACTTCATTAACTCAAAATATCTGGTCTCAAAATTTAAATTTTTAAGTACTTATAACTTTTACAATATTGATGCTATTACGTTTTTAAAGACCACATAAATCCTGTTAAAATATAAAAATGCTTATGTTTACTTTAACGAGTGTAAAATCCTTATCAAAATAATGATCAAGACTCAAATGTAAAACGGTATAATTGATGATAAAAACTCACCTGGGTCAAAAAATATGAAGAGGGAAGTAAAAGTCGACATGTTTCAAGCGTTCAAATATAATCGCCCATTCTCAAAACTTGTCAAGCTTGAATAACTTGTGACTTTTATTATTGGACACTCAAAACATGTCTATTTTTATTATCATCTATTATTTTTTAAGTCAATGAAGTTTTTATATTTTCGATTCAGTTTTTTAGGATTATCTATTTAGTTACACAACATATTAAATTATTTCACTCGATATTAAAATAAGTTTTACATAAGCTAAAGGCACAGGTTCTTTGATTGAAAAAAATAATAATTCACTACTTTGTAAAAAAATTAATGCATTTTTTCTTCTTTTTTTGCTGCAAGCCTTAAATTTTAAAAGTCGAATGTGAAAATGGAATGTCCCCTAGCACCAGGAATCGAAATTAAATAGTTTCAAGGACAACTATTTCAAAAAAAAGTTTGCGTTTCCGTCCTACTCGAAGTTGTTTGAAAAGGTATTTTTTATATATCGATTCCAAAGTTTATTCTACATATATTTTAGGGTATACTTTCGGAGTATGTTGATCGAGTTTATTTTTACACCCTTATTTGCTTAAAATTATTAAATAATTTGCTTAAAATAAAATATTCAAGCTACCTGTTTTAATTCATTTATAGTATTATAGTAAAGGGGGCTTCCATCGCATATCCTTAACCTTGATATCGCTATCATTAAATAAATGGAATAAGCTTAGATCTATACATCTATACATAATAATAAAAGCGGCTGTGTGTGTGTGTGTGTGTGTGTGTGTCTGTAATCACAATATATCGCCCCAGAAGCCTCGCCCAGGCACGAAACTCGGCACATAATTGTGTTTTGACATAATGAAGAAGTATTTTTTTTCTTTTTCAAAAATTTGGATTAGTTATTTAGTTATCAGTCATTTTGTAAGTCTATGCTTTTCGTCTGCTTTTTCGTCTTCAAAGAGCCATATTCAAAAAACTATTAAAAAATGCATATACTTTTCCCCACTCTTATAAATGCATGCTAATGCGAACCTTACAATTGAAATATTAATTTTCGACAACTTAAACCAATAATATACAATAAATAATAAAATTAATTGTTTTCTCGTTTTAATTTTCATGGAAATATGTTTCGATCAAACAGATTTCATTCTGGAAATAGAGAAATTATTGAGTAGGTCCCTTGGAGCAATATCATTCTTATCCTATTTTGACGAAATATAGGAAATATTGGTTTTCACAATTTCTGAAAAAAGTATGTTAGCCTTCTTGCCACTTTTTTTTTTATTTTTAATCAAGATAAGATCGGAAATTGCGTATTTTTTATTGAATTTTTTTTTTTTAAATCAGATGGTTCTAAAATTGCCATGGGTTCGGAATCTTCTTACAAATTTCAATTTTTATTATTTCCTGCTTAACAAAATAAGGCATTTCTCCTGATAACAAATTATACTACAATAATATCTTAGGAATCGTGCTAAAGAAAAAAAATTAAACAAAATAGTTTAGCATATTATCCGGAAAAAAATCTATATGTTATCATAAAGAAAGAGTAAAAGATAATGAAATAATTATTGAATCACTCGTGGTCAGATAATTAAAAATTTAATTTCACAACTAAGATGTTAGGACGACATTTAAGATACTGAGATATTTTAAGACGCTTAAAAATTTTGGCTACGTATTCGACAGATTTTTATGTTCGGTATCTTTAGACTCTTTGTAGTGACTTCTAAAACATCAACACTATTTTAGATAATCTATGTTGAAGTCACAAGAAGCAAAACAAAAAAAAAGACTATCAATGATTTATATTCCTTTTTCGAAAAAAATATCTATGCTTAGTAAATAATCAGCTGTTTTGCATTAAATAATTGTAAACAGTGGAATGTTTTTAATTTCTTAACAAGGTTTTATTTTTGGCTAGCAGACAATAATTCGTTTAAAAAAAACTTGACTATAATTTAAAAAGGAGCTTCACTTTAAAGAAAACCTAAATTAAAGTACTAAAAAATTTATTAGTATATTAATGAGGAAATAATAAACGTAGTAGGGTAAAGAATAAGATTTTTAAAAATGTTAAAATTTAATTAAATAGTTGGTAAAATATTTCTGCGAAACACTTCTGGACAGGTGATTAAAAAATTACTTCTAACACTAAGACGATATATAAAATGTTGAGAAATTTGCGATGATGTGAGGTATGCTTAAATATGTTTACTACTTCTTAATATTTATAAAAAATACTGTTACTGTTATTAATATTTATAAAAAATATATTCAAGAAATTGATAAATATTTTATTCCAAATCAATTCATACGTATGTATATTATTGAAAATGTATCAGTTATTGAGAAGAAAAAACTAAAAACTAAAAAATAATCACATTAAATAAGCACAATCTGGTGTATAATCATATTCTATCAGAAGCATGCTTTTATAAAACTCGACATTCGTTGAATAAAATGTTTTTTATTCAATAAAATGTTTTATTCAAATTTCTTTACTAAATTGCAAATAGAATTTTAGACTATTAAAAAAGAAACATCGTATTTTATAGTTTTAAAGAAATAAAAATTAAAAGATTTGCAAACGATTATTAGCGAAAAAAATATGAATGAAATTTTCGCTCCGCGCGGTAAGTTAAGTTCCTCGTAAGTTTATCACATTTTAATATTTATCGCCCCACTTAATCATTTCTTCATTGTCGCCAAATTATTTTTTTTTAAATAATTAATTTTAATTTTTCTCATCTTCTAATAAATAAAAACAGTTGAAACTTTAGATTTTTCAATTGAAAAATATGTTGATTAAAATGGTATAAAAAAATTCATACCTTATAATTCAACTTTTTTTCATCCTCACTTTAATTAAATAATAAAAAATAATAAATAATTATTAAAAATTATTTTCTTCATGAAATTATCTTTGGGTAAATGAGTTTTATGAGTGGGTGCAATTTTTTTTTGAATTGCTTCATTAGTTTTTAAAATATGACTGAAAACGCAAAAAGCGAAATTAACATTAAGGGGCCCGAACTTTGAATCGCTCTCCTGACCAAACTATGGGGACCACATTTCCCAGATTGCGGCTACCCCCTATATTTTGAAGATGAAAAATCCAAATATGTAAAAAAAAATGTATGTTTATTCAGAGAAAGTACGTTTTTGTGTCTGATTTCGTAACTTAAATAATAGTTAGCACTAATTAATTAGTATATTTGAGGTCACCCCTAAGAACCATTAAGATTGACACTTAGTTCGTGAAAATCCGATCATTAGAACGAACGTTATTCAGGGTGATATCTTTTTTTTTGCGGACTGTACATCTGATTTTGCCTCTGAAATCAGAGTTACATTGTGCCTTTCATTTTTAAAGGTACGTTGTGCCCTTAAAATTCAGAGGCACAAACGATCCAAATGTGCCTCTGAAATCAGAGGTACATTGTGCCTTTCATTTTTAAAGGTACGTTGTGCCCTTAAAATTCAGAGGCACAAATTATTCAAATGTGCCTCTGAAATCAGAGGTACAGTTTTTAGAGTGTAGTTCCGCAAACCATCGATTAGGAAACAATGCTATTAATTGTAGCCACTTTTTTTAGGGGAAAACTTATTGCAATGGTAGTTTAAAGATGACTAGTTATTTTTACTAACTTCTTGCCCATCTGTGATTATTAGATATCTTTTACGCATGTCTGAATTATTTATAGGTCGAGGTAGTTAAAATTGTCCAAAATCATATTCATTACATTAATTATACGTCTTATATGTAAACACTTTGCTACCACTCGATGCAATTATTCTCTAGTAACTCTAAAATTGGCAGCAATGCTTTTTACAAGATGCAGGGCTACCAACTACTAAACTTTTTGCAAAATATGGTACAGACTACCAGACAATTAAAACCTAAAGCTTTCGAAATGTTTGGAAATTTTGCTAGCATTTGAAAACTCTCACCACGAGAGAGCAGATACAAAGTAACGTTTCATATGAACTTATAAATAATTTACTTGCAATAATGCCGAAAATAACATTAAAACATGACATACATTATTAAAACATAACATACATTAAAAAATCATGCATTAAAACATAAGCTTTAAGAAATTTTCCCAAGAAGCTTAGAAAGTTGACCGCATTGAAGGAGCAAGAAATTTCAAAAATTATGTTAATACAAAGCAATACTTATAAATATAATAGAAAATATATTTAATTAAAAAATACTATATTCACATAAGTATAAATATATACTTAAGTACTTTACTTTAGTAAATCTTTCAAGCAATTTACATCATAAACTTATCCCTAAGAATTGAAAGTTGGTAGGATCAGAAAATATTTCTGCCGAAATGTTTATTCAATAATACGGTAACAAAAGTTTACTAAACAACGGGTAAAAAAGAAAGCTTAAAAGCTTTTTGAGAGCTTTATTTTATAAGCTTACACATTTCAAAGCGCTTCAAGAAATGGTAAAATAAACATTTATTTCCGCGCAAAAAGTCCACTCTTCGAGTCTGTCTAAAGTCACTTTCGTTTCGGGAAAATCAAACAATTTCATTCTTTTTAATATACACTCAAAATACAATAAAGGCCGATATCTTTTCAGAATTATTGAAAAACACTTTAGAAAAAGCAATACCGAACGAAATTCGCTTTCACAATGCTTCCCAGAATTCAATTTTTTTCCCTCCATTTTGTATTCTGCAAACTGAGGCAGTTATTGCAAAGTGATAGTTACACATGTATTGCTAGCTTGACTTTTTCCCTTACAGCGACGTGGTAGTAACAGTTTAAATGTCCATTTCTTTTTTTGACAGATGGGGATGCTAGAGGAATATTTCGGTGACAGATATTCTCATATAATCGAGGAGGATGCTTTTGAAATCGTGTAAAAAATATTCAGTGACTCGTGTTGAATGAAAAATAAAGTCATATTTATTTTTCATGACTTCAGCAACAGGTTTAAGTTTTTGTAGTGAAACTATTGAATTTCCAGATGATGTATTAGATTTCAATGGTAAACACTTAGATGTTTTTTTATACAATGTAATATAAAGCTTCAGAGAAAATAATAAAACGTACATTGTTGTGCGTGTGGAAAATATTTGTATAGAAATTCAAGTAGAAATTTCAACAAGTAAAAATGCATAATTGATGGATATTAATATTTAGTACGTGTTTTTATTTTGAATGCATTTTGCAATTTTTGCTTACAGTTAGTGCAAATTCTAAAAAAAAAAATGAAATTAAATAACGATATTTTTGTACAAACATAAAATCAGTAGCCCAGATTGTGCGGTGGGTTTATTCTTTGCCTACTATAAGTTGGATTAGATATCAATTCTCCGTGCAAAAGTCTAGGAATAACTATAAATTTCGCCTGTCGTTCTTAGTGGCTCAAATTTTATTATAACGTAAAAACCCATATGATTTCAGATCCCGTATGATCTGTTCCGTTTAAGTGGTTGGAAAGCTTGTATGGAGTGTACCTTGCTGCGTGTTCCACAGTGGACTGATCATAAGGACACGGTTCCCAGTAGAACACCGAAGTTAAACATCACTGACTGTATTCAGTAAGCGGGTGGGTGAGCACTTTGATCAGCCTGAGTAGGAACCGAGGGTGCGCTGTATCGGTCTCCGTTAAACCGTTCTACCGTAAAGTGCTCGACTTCGAGCGTAGATTGTCGGGATACCAAAGCAAAGAGAGCCCCCCCCCCTCTGCAGAGGATCAAAATTAGGATGGCATGTCTTCGGACCATCCTCAGGCATATTTCCCACACCGTCGCCAATAGCCCATTGCGCAGCCCTGTACGACATAAATAGAATATCCAACTACCTACGTACCTTGCTGCGTATAACAGCCGGTTGTTTGGTCGGCTTCTAGGATTTGAAATCACAACCGCCAGTTCACACATTTCCCAGAAAGCATCCTTACGTTTTTCTATAAGAAGTCTGTGCAGACTGTTTAAACAGTGTAGCAGTTTTGCGCTTAACCTGAACGTTTTTTATTATTACACCTGAAAATTTTTTTTTGTTAACTACATATCTGTCTACTTATAAGATCGTTGCGAAAGATTTTAAAAACTGGTTGTAAAAAAATAATCTTTTTCAGCTTTCACTATAATTCCATACCTGCCAACTTAAACGCATTTGGCGTAAAATTTTATTTCTATATTTAAAGTGGTAGTAAAATGTATACTTTCTATATATTCCTTGCATTTATAAGCTTAATTAATTTATAAGCTTATAATCTTTTGACCACCACTATTTTAAAAAAAAATTAAGCATATATATTAATATGTAATACTTTCTGATTACAGCGTATGTTTCTATATAAAATTGCAATTTAAATTCCAATTTACTACCATAGGGGAAAATCATCCTCGAAAGGATTGAAGGTCGGGAGGTATGTAATTCCAATTTCTCTATAAAAGAATTAATAAATAAGCAATGATTAAATTGGGAAACAAATTTTTTGATGCATTTATGCAAGGAATTAATCTTACCAAATTCGGGTGTTCGGATTTCAAATCGAAATTAGTTTTTTTTTCCGAAAACAATAGATTTTTCTTTCAAAAAATTATTTTCAGTTGAATTTATTTCTTGTCTGAATATACAAGTTTATAACGAACGTATGCACATAGAACATAAACAAATGCATATACATTTGGTTGTTCCTATGAAAAAAACATTTAAGACGAAACACATATGACCCTAACGTGTATTACCGCCTTTTTTCTTACCACTTCCTACAGAAGTGGAGACACTTATTATTTACTCGAGGATATTTTAAAAATTAAAATTTGTCAGAAATTAGTAATACACTGGTGTGCAAAACTTAAGAAACAAGTGCGTTTTTTTATCATAACTCTACAAGAAATCATCCGATTGACATGAAGTTTGAATATGATGTACATTATTTTGTACTTAAACGATGGTAAAAGAATAATGGCGCAGAAATGAATATAAAACTTAAAGTTGGGTATGGAACAAAAAAAGGCTTTATTTGACATATAGTGGCGTTACACATGATTGCCTGAAGAAGCGTAAGCACAACTGGCAGATGTTCCCTAGTATGGGATATGCCCACCCCTTTCTGTAATTGTTGCTTGGCATCGTCTCTCCATGCTAAGCACCAGATTATCCAGGAGTTCTTGGGGTAAACGTCTCCATTCCTCCTTTAACGCATCTTTCAGCTGATGGGTGTTACCAAGAGGATACTGTCGTGTAACAAGACGTCTCCCTAATGTATCCCACGCATGCTCTATGGTATTTAGATCTGGAGAGTAAGCTGGCCAATCCATTCGTGTGATATCTTCACTTTCCAGTAGCTCTTGAACATTAGAAGTACTGTGTGGCCGGGCATTGTCCTCCATAAAAATGAAGTCTGGTTCAATGGCCCCTCGGAACAGACGCACATGGGGTAGGATTACCTCATTGCAGTAGCGGTCTCCAGTTACAGAACCTCTGTCGAAGATCTGAAGCTCAGTCCGCCCGTTCAACATAATGCCACCCCAGTCGACAACTCCAGGACCACCGTAACGATCTCTTTCCGCGATGTTATTGGGATGAAATCGAGCTCCAACCTCTCTTCAGATCAACTGACGTTGAGAATCGCTTGTAGCACTAAAACGACTCTCATCTGTGAAGAGGACGCGACTCCATTGATGAGGTGTCCAGGTTTCGTGTTCTCTGCACCACTCTAAACGGTGCCGCCGATGGCTAACTTTCAAAGGTATGCAGCGTTCAGGACGTCTAGCAAATAAGCCACCTTTGTGGAGGCGTCTGGCCACTGTAAATCTTGATACTTGTTGTCCTGAGGCTGTGCTCAGTTGCTGAGATATGGCACTCGCTGACTGAAAACGGTTTCTTTTCGCCTCGAGGACAATGTAACGGTCATCTCTTGGTGTTGTTTTTCTTGGACGGCCACCACCAACCTTCCGAACAGTTGTACCAGTAGTTTTAAAGGCATTCCAAGCACGAGAAACAACACTTTTGTTGACCCCGAACACTGGTCACACTAAGCTCCTCTTCAAGCTTCCCAATCATTCTTCCTCGAGTAAAATCGTCTAAATGATTTCTTGAAGACATGTTTCACAAAAGGAATCACTTGCAACGAATGTAGTTAACTATGGTGCTCTTTATCCTTTTATCACAGTTTTGACCAGCGCGCGCCGACCCACAAGGTTTACGAACACTTACATCACCTACGATGTTTTATTTCTAAAATTTGCATACAAATAATCTTTCTACTGAATTACGTGCATATTATACTGCAATTTCATGGCTATCTTATACTTTGCCGGGGAGCTGTGGCCGAAAAACCACTTGTTGCTTAAGTTTTGCACACCAGTGTATTATAAAATTACTAATATTATAAAATTACTAATATTATAAAATTATTAATATTAGGAATTACTAATATTATAAAATTAC
Organism: Parasteatoda tepidariorum; assembly: GCF_982258835.1. Lineage (NCBI taxonomy): Eukaryota > Metazoa > Arthropoda > Arachnida > Araneae > Theridiidae > Parasteatoda > Parasteatoda tepidariorum. Next base: position 44,129,379 of record NC_141759.1, read on the forward strand.
TAATATTATAAAATTACTAATATTGTAAAATTATTAATATTAGGAATTGACGCCCGGTGGCTGAGCGGTAGTGCTTCGCGCTGTCGTGCCACAGGTCCCTGGTTCGATCCTCAGGCCGGGCAAGGTTGACTCAGCCTTTGATCCCTTCAGTGGGTCGATAAATGAGTACCAAGCATGCTTAGGAACTAAACACTATACCATAGAGAAGCCTATGGTAATCTATGGCAACCTATGGCTACCATAGAAATTTTTATGGCAAGATACCATACGCCTATGGATGGTAATCATAAGGATTTGTATGGCACATCACCATTGGCCTATGACAACCATAGAAAATCGTATGGCAGTATACCATAGGCCAATGGTACGCATAAAGATTTGTATGGCAGTATACCATAGAGAAAAGCTGATCTAGATCCCCACCAACGAAACAACAACTTCTATGGAGTCCTCAAAAACATCTTCTAAAAGAAATAAATATCCATTTTTTCACCCCGAAGTAAAGTAAATTCAACATGTAATTCCACAAAGCATTCCTGGTGAGTCTTTTCCGGCCTCCGGGAGGCCAATTTTTCCATTTTTGAGTGTTTGAAATCCGATGTTCCATTCTTTTAGGCTTAGAGTATCAGACCGCCATATTAACGTGTCATCCACTACAAGTGGAATCTTTCGCAAACTTTGGCGATTTATTTTAATATTTTTTCGACCTCATTTTTGGTCAAAAACACTTTATTGCAAACGCCTATGCGATTATCTATCTCAATTTATTAAGTTTTTTATTTTCGGCGATCTGGTACTTTTATTATCTGTATCTTTTTAAAATGTGTCGCGATTGGGTATAGGTTTTCGCTATGTTAAATTTTGCTATTTGTTAACGCTGACCTTGTACACTTTAATTATTATCCTGCTGTTTATATTTTTATCTAGCATTTTTATATTTCTTTCTCCCAACTGTTTCTGATTAAACGACATATTTCTTTTTTTTATCCCTTCCCTCTGATTTTATATAAATTTTTAAAGTCACAATACTTTTCCATTATTAATGGTGTTCTATTCCCCATAACAATTTGTAAAAAATCTTCATGATGAAAAACGCAGCATTTAATTTCCATTAAGTGCTTATGATCAAGCCAGGTCATGATTTCTTTAATAATTAAAATGTTTTAATTATTTTAACTTGTTCGGTGATAATTTCATTTTTACTGCTGTCATATATCAATATCAAAGTCAGTGTTTACATTCTCATTACTTTTTGATTTTAATTCCACTTAGGTTCTTGCAATGCTTTTTTACATTATCTTACATACGTTAGGGCTTTATATTTTTATTTTGTGTTTAATTTTTGCTTGCCATGTTTTTATCATGTCTCTGTGTTTTACTATCTTACAACTAATATTTCTTAACTATCCACATATATTTGTACAATGTTCAGTTGGATATTTATACATAGCTTAGGGTCATCAATTAACTAGATTTGCTGGATTACTGGTTGAAAATTATTTTGCTTCAATATTATCAACGACACAGTCCCTGGCCAAATCATCTGCTGCTGTTACCAAAAATGTTTTTAACAATTTAATCGTTCCTTAAGTTTACAACTTTTTTGTCATAGCCATGCCCTATACCCAATTAATTTTTATTTAGTATCCCTGACCAAGTGTCAATTTGTCAATAGCAATTATTAATTTTACCAATTTTAATCATGTCTTAAACATGTTTTGTATTTACCAATGTTTCTATATTGCGTTCTCTTTTCTAACTGCGCTTAACACAACTGAACATAGAATTTCTGAGTTTTATATCCCTCACTAGTAGGGGATCAACTAATTTAGCCTGTTTTCTATTCTTAGCTTTTCATAGTCCAATACCATCTTTTTTATAGATAAAATTTTGTTCACATGCCACCACTGGTAGCACCGTTACATATTCGGCTTTTGTCCCGTTTGGTCTATTTTAAACTAATTTCGCTTCGACCACCGGCCCCACTCTTTATCTTTTGAGTTTTCATAGTATTTTATTGTTTTAGTAGTCTGTTTAATTTTTAGCTTAGTATCACATATCAAAATTTAAAAAAATTTCATACTCGCTCCGACCATCGGACCATTATTTAAATTTGCTTTCTTTTAGGTTCCTCTAATATCTGACGCTTATCTAACTAATTATTATACCAATCAATCAAATTAACGTTTTTTATATTCGCTCCAAACTCCAGACTCACTTTCTATTTTCTTGTTTTTTACAGTTTTAACAAATATTGGTTGCCTGTACTCAATATATTTTGTTCCTAATCAACATAACCAATACTTTCCCCACTCGCTCCGACGGCTGGACCCATTTTCTAACGGTTAATGCTAACCATTTAAAATTTATTTGAATAAGAACAGCATTCAGAAAGGATTCAGCAATTGCAACAGGAGAAGTTTATCAAAGAAATTTTTTTAAAAAAAAAGCTTTCTGGATATGTATTTATTCTACAATTATTAAGTTTTGCATTTTTAATATCCATTGCGAAAGATTCTTGTAAGTAACTATTTTTTTGATGTATGAAAAAATATCAACGAGAAATGTTGCCATAGCTGTATGGCAAAGGTGTTCCATAGCCTATGGAAAAATATTTCGTCATAAGCTGTAGCACATCTTAGTTTTATGGCAAAAATTTGCTTGCCATATAAAAAAATGCCATAGGATATTCCTATGGGGTTTTGCCTATGGTAAAATTTTGCCATACACTTTTACCATATACGAATGGCAAAATTTTGCCATATAAAAAAATGCCATAGGATACTCCTATGGGGTTTTGCCTATGGCAAAATTTTGCCATACATGTATAGCAAAAATTTGCCTTAGGATATTCCTATGGGGTTTTGCCTATGGTAAAATTTTGACATACACTTTTGCCATATACGTATGGCAAAATTTTGCCATAGGCAAAACCCCATAGGAATATCCTTTGGCATTTTTTATGGCAAACCTACGGCAAATTTTCCTAAGGGTAATTTTTAGCTTAGTATCACATATCAAAATTTTAAAAAATTTCATACTCGCTCTGACCATCGGACCAATATTTTACTTCGCTTTCTTTTAGGTTCCTCAAATATCTGACGCTTTAACTAATTATGATACCAATTAATCATATTAACGCTTTTTATACTCACTCCGAACTCCGGACCCAATTTCTATTTTCTTGTTTTTTACAGATTCAACAAATATTGGTTGCCTGTACTCAATATATTTTGTTCCAAATCAACATAACCAATATTTTTCCCAATCGCTCCAACCACTGGACCCTTTTTCTAACGGTTAGTACTTACCGTTTAAAATTTATTTGAATAAGAACAGAATTCAGAAAGGATTCTGCAAGTGAAACAGGGGAAGTTTATCAAAGAAATTTTAAAAAAAAAAGCTTTCTGGATATATATTTTTTCTACAATTATTAAGTTTTGCATTTGTAATATCCATTGCGAAAGATTCTTGTAAGTAACTATTTTTTGATGTATGGTAAAATATCAATGACAAATGTTGCCATAGCTGTACGGCGAAGTTGTACCATAGCCTATGGAAAAATATTTCTTCATAAGCTGTAGCGCATCTTAGTTTTATGGCAAAAATTTGCCACATAAAAAAATGCCATAGGATATTCCTATGGGGTTTTGCCTATGGTAAAATTTTGCCATACACTTTTGCCATATACGTATGGCAAAATTTTGCCATCATACATGTATGGCAAAAATTTGCCATATAAAAAAATGCCATAGGGTATTCCTATGGGGTTTTGCCTATGGTAAAATTTTGCCTTATGCGTATGGCAACATTTTGCCATTCATGTATGGCAAAAATTTGCCACATAAGAAATGCCATAGGATATTCCTATGCGGTTTTGCCTATGGCAAAAATGTATGGCAAAATTTTACTATAGGCAAAACCCCATAGGAATATCCTATGGCATTTTTTTATGGCAATCCTATGGCAAATTTTCCTAAGGGAATTAACTTCCTCTTCTCATTATGGTAGATTCTAATTACACATAGGTAATAATGACTCCATTTCTAATAGCCTAGAGTATAATCTTTAAAATTCTACCAAGAATTTCGCCATGTAAAATCTTCCACAACATTTGCTGCTAGAACAAAGATTGATTACATAGAGTTAGCATAGAAGTGTTTTCATGCTTTTGTCCAACTCCTGTTTGCGTTATTTAACATCGTCACAGACACTGGTGCAAGAATTTGCAGACTTGGTCGTTTATCTCTAGAATTACTGGACCGATTTTGGAAATTTGATATGTACAGTCCGCAAAAAAAAAAAGATATCACCCTGAATAACTTTCGTTCTAATGTTCCGATTTTCACGAACTAAGTGTCAGTCTTAATGGTTCCTGGGGGTGACCTCAAATATGCTAATTAATTAGTGCTAACTATTAATTAAGTTACGAAATCAGACACAAAAACGTACTTTCTCTGAATAAACATATATTTTTTTTTACATATTTGGAATCTAGACACTTGAATTAGGGGGGGTAGACAAAATTTTAAAACAATTGGGTCGTAAATTGGGTTGCAATAAAGGTTTATATATTTGGCGATAGTCCAGAAAACCGCCAAAAAAAGTCGCCTGCGCAAATAAATATTTTAAGATAACCCTTGACTGATTCAAAAGAGAAACGCTTAATTTTACTAGGTTGCTAGGCAACCAATTTCTGACTGTAAAAAAATTGAAATAATGTTTTGTGATTGCTCTGAGAGGTTTAATTAATAGTTAATAGAAAACACCTCGAAGTTTCTAGGCAATAGACAATTTTTAAGTTCATTTATGTCCAAAAAGCAAAAAAAATAAATAAATAAATAAAATAAAAAATTATTTTAATCTCTTTTGAAAAGAAAATTTGAATCGATTTATAAGTTTTCAGAATTTAAATACATGAACTTTTTATCTGATATTATTTAGATTATGCTATTTTTGCTATGTTTATTCGAGGATTTCATACTAAAATCAAATTAACATAACTTATAATAGCTATATACAAAATTTTAGGGATAATGATTTTTACAGCTTTAATCGAGTCTTCTAGGCATGAAAGTTTGAAGAAAAAAAAAGTGCATGAAAAATAAAATGTAGATTGTATAGTAATTCTAATGCACATTCACAAGGTTTTCTGTAATTTACGATTTCTTTTTTCTATAACTCAATGAATTGCTGAATGTTTAGTGGCATTTTAAAAACATTGAAATATGTTATGTTTAAGAATAAGATATTGAAATAATATGTTGCATATTGTATGATTCATTGTTTAAAAAATTGCTTTATTTTGCTAGATATTTACGTTACATGGTTTTCTTTGGATAAAGATGATTAGCAAATAGCATCCACATGTTTCGATACATTCTGAAACTTACGTTCGCAAATTCACCATAAAATGTCGCACAGCATATTCTTCAATTACGATAAGCTACATTTACCACCAAATACTGCTACTATGATTATTTTTGTTATATATATATCAGATATATATATATATATATATATATATATATATATATATATATATCAGATATATATATATATATATATATATATATATATATATATATATATATATATATATATATATATATATATATATATATATATATATATATATATATATATATATATATATATATATATATATATATGATATGATACTCTCTTTTTAAACAGAGCTCGTAAGGCCCTTAAGATACTGAAATGGGGGCACGAAAACTTAAAAGATTTTTTTTTTCCTAATGCCCGCCTGTGTTAACATCAGTCAATTCAGGCATCTACAGGGCGACAGATATCTGTGTGGCCTAAGGATTCCTAACGAGCATCAAACATTCTCAAAATTAAGTGTTCATTCACTGGAAAATTTAGTGTTTATTCAATTTAAGAACTGTTCCTTCACTTGGTTATCTTACTACTTATTATTTAAACCACCAAAAGCTTAAAACAATATTATGTAAGTTATCGAAATTTTTTTTACATAATTTGCATTTAATAACAAATATGTCGACATGCATCTAATAACAAATACGTCATTTAGCTAAAATTACAAATTTTGAAATTTTTATGATTTTTTTTTAAAGACAAGCTAAGCTTAAGTACTCCTTCACTGGTTAGTTTACCCTATAAGATTTTGAGAAATTTGCGATGTTGTGAGAGATGCTTAAAAATGCTGACTGCGTATTTTTATTAATATTTATAAAATATATATTCAAGAAATTGATGAATATTTTATTCCAAATTTATTCATTCGTATGTATATTATTGAAATTTTATCAGTTATTGAGAAAAAAATAATAATAATCACATTAAAGAAGCACAATCTGTTGTATAATCATATTCTATCAGAAGCATGCTTTTATAAAACTCCACATTCTCTGAATAAAATGTATTTTATTCAATAAAATGTTTTATTCAAATTTCTTTACTAAATTGCAAATAGAATTTTAGACGACTAAAGAAGAAACATCGTATTTTATAGCTTAAAAAAATAAAAATGAAAAGATAAGCAAACGATTATTAGCGAAAAAAATATGAATGAAATTTTATGCTAAGCGCGCGAAGTCAAGTTCCTCGCAAGTTTATCACATTTTAATATTAATCGCTCCATTTAATCATTTCTTCATTGTCGCCAAATTATTTTTTTAAAAATAATTAATTTTAATTTTTCTCAGCTTCTAATAAATAAAAACAGTTGAAACTTTAGATTTTTCAATTGAAAAATATGTAGATTAATATGGTATAAAAAAATTCATACCTTGTAATTCAAAAATTTTTCATCCTTAATTTAATTAAATAATAAAAAATAATTAACAATTATTAAAAATTATTTTTTTCGTGAAATTATCTTTGGGTAAATGAGTTTTATGACTGGGTGAAATTTTCTTCGAATTGCTTTATTAGTTTTTAAAATATGACTAAAAACGTAAAAAGGAAATTAACATTAAGGGGTACGAACTTTGGATCGCTCTCCTGACCAAACTATGGGGACCATATTTCCCAGATTGCGGCTACCCCCTAAATTTTGAAGGTTAAGAATCCAAATATGTAAAAAAAAATATATGTTTATTCAGAGAAAGTACGTTTTTGTGTCTGATTTCGTAACTTAATTAATAGTAAGCACTAATTAATTAGCATATTTGAGGTCACCCCCAGGAACCATTAAGATTAACACTTAGTTCGTGAAAATCCGATCATTAGAACGAAAGTTATTCAGGGTGATATCTTTTTTTTTTGCCGACTGTACATGCATTGATACAATACAAAACAAATAACCATCCAACAATTATAATACACACGCAAGATCGTGCGTAGCACTCGTTGGAGTCGGAAGGTAGGTCGAAACAGCTGTTGCAGAATAATAGGCAAAAAAAATGGGTTAATAAGGGGTATGGTCCCCTATTGCAGATATACAGGCCTTGCAGCTTGATTTCATACTTTAAATATGACAGTTTATCACTTCCTGTGGCGATTGGCCTGTGGTAATTTCATACCTTCCGATTCCAACGAGTGTTACTCCCGATCATGCTTGTGTTTTACAATTGTTGAATGGTTATTTGTTTTGTATTGTATCAATGTTATGTACATATCAAATTTCATCTATAGTCCAGTAGTACTAGAGATAATCAACCAAGTCTGCAAATTATCTTAATTTCTCACACCATTGTATTTTTCAACGCAACTACATTTTACCGTCGCAGGTATGAATCGAAAAGTTTCTCCGAATACAGTATCCATACATATTCAATAAATGCAATGAAATGCGCATATTTTTACCCCTCATCCAAGACACCAAAGAGGCATTTTCAGTTTGAATGTCTACTTCTTTTTTTGACAGGTATAGAAGTTAGTGTGGGGGTGGATTTCAGTGTCATTGATTTTCTAATACGATCGGAAAAACATTTTTGGAGATCGGACAAAAAAAAATTCTGCGAATGATACGAACTGATAAATACGATGTTCTCCCATGTCTCAACGATATTTATTTTTTAGAGCCTTGAGCAACAAGATAGAAGTTTTATTTGTAAAAATTGTAAATATCGAGTATATTGGATTTAAAAGATTGAAACGTTAAATTTTTACCGTTTTCCTACAGTAAGCAAAATAAGAATAGGAAGCTTTTCGGTCAATAATAGTATTCCTTGAATGAGATAAATAATATATTTTTAAACAGGAAACTTTTTTAAAAATTACTATTTACATTTTTAATTTGAATAAAAATTTTAACAAATATGAGAGTAGTGTATTTTTTAATGATAAAATCATTTAAAGTCTCACGTTTTGAATAAAGATTTCTCCTTTTATTTGGTTTTATATATTCTATGCATTCTGTAGTCCAAAAACTAAAGAATTCCTACTGCGTTAAAAATGATTATTCAAAGAAGTAACTAAACTAACTAACTAAAAACCATTAATAGTGCTGCAAAATAATTTATTATTTAAAATTTCTGTTGCAATAATAACCTTTTTAGGGTAGAAAAAAAATATTTTTTTCTTGCTCATTTGCTTATTCTCATCAAATAAAAACTAAACTAAAAAAAGTTAAAAATATTTAACTCTGTAACAAAGAAATGCAAGGAACAGGCATATATTTGCAACCACTCTCTTTAACTCATTTTATAATTAAACGACTAGTGTGAAAACCGGTATACTTTTTTATAGGGTGCGGCAAAAAAAAACCGGACAAACAATTGTTTGTATAACTTTATAAAAAACGCAAATAAATTCACAAAATATAACAATAATAATAAGAGTAGACTTTGAATAATAAATAAATTTTATTTGTTCCAAAGTGGCGGTCTTTTAACAACGATGTAGAAGCTTGAACAGTAACTAAAAATTTCAGACATGGGCCAAGTCTTCAGCTTTTAGTCTATTCCCTTCCAATCGAAGCGATTGCTTTAGAGCAGCGTTACCCAATTTTTTTCAGCTTTGGAACCCTAAATAATCAATCTTATTTCGGCGGAACCCCAACTTTATAAATAAAATTCAAGGTAATTGTGAACGTTAGAACTTATAAAAGACTATATTTAAAATATATAATTGGAAGAAAGAAGAAATTTCATCGCTTTATCATTCATAATCTTAAATTAGGTCTCATGTCCTACAGTTAAATTTCTCATCCTTGTGCTATATCAAGTCTAAACTGATCTAAACAGTGGTGAGACAACCTACAGAGGGCCTACTGGGCCGATCTCAGCTTTCTTGACCTTTGGACTCTGAGGTGCAAGAGCAGATGTTCCAGTTGGGTGGTCAGCCCAACGTGGATATCGACCCACTGAAGGGATAAAAGGCTGACTATATCAAGTCTAGTTATGAATTTGTTTCTGGTGTTTATACATAAGCTAAAAATGATTAAAATGAGCCGAATTATGGTTTGCTTCGAAATGAAAACTTAAAAGAACTGCTATAGATGTTGAAAATGGTTATTATGGAAGCATGATTCTGTATTAAAGAATTTAGTTATAATTTAGATATTCAAACAAACAATTAAAGCAGGAGAAATAATAAGCATTAAAATAAGAGATATATGTGTTGGATAAAGATGTGTGAGACATATCTTTTATTTTATTTTATTTTAATGCTTATTTTTTTCCTGCTTTAATTGTTTGTTTGAATATCTAAATTAAAATAAAGCAAATTTGGTTTAAGCTGCTTCAGGCACTTTTCCATTTTGTTTTAATGTTTGAATTATTAATTTACCTTTTTGTCTTTTCCTGTATTTGTAAATTAGATTCATTTTCGGATAAGAATTTAGTCATATTGATTTGAAAACGTAACAGTAAATACTACTGGAATATTTTAAAAATGCTTATTTTTTGTAGTTTAATTAATATATTGTTATTAGAAATTTTATATTTTCCTTTAAAAAAATGCCATTTTTATTTCGTTGGCAGTTTACTTGGAATAATTACATAAAAAGGCATCTGTAAGTTTAAATGAATTATGAATTATAGGTTGGATCTAAATAAAATCAGAGGTTTTAAAACTCATCATTTATAAAAAGTGCTAATTCGTGGAACAGTATTGTTCCGCGGAGCACTATTTGAGAACCGTTGCTTTAGAGAGTCCTAACTTTTGTGTGCAATGATAGTAAATTGAGAAAATAAACGATTTCAAGCTGTCGTCTTGCAACAACTCTAATATAGTTGATTTGTTACTTGACATTGCAAATTATAACGTAAAATAAACTAAAATATTTTATAATTGAAATGATAGACAAAAATAAATTAAATAAATAAAGACATAAGTTATATAGGAAATAGTTAACTTCTATTCTATTAGGGAGACCGGAAAGTAATGTCGTTTCGTCACATTACATATTCTTTAGTCTTAAAAACCAATTCATTTTTTTCGATCCATTTCGATTCATTTTTGATCTGACATTGAAATGTTGTTGCTAACGAGGGTGAATAGATTATTGATTGAAAATAAAATCTTGACAACAAATATCAAATGACCGTACTTAACTTAAAAATGAAAATTTATCAATAAAACCTTTGGTAAATTTTAATATATTTTATGCATATATTAACCTTTTATAGCTTCAACCAATAACTTTTAAATGTATTATTATTAAAGTTTAATAAAAATATGAATTATTTTCAACATTCCAGAATGCAATTAATAATTTCTCCACTGATTATATTCAAGCTTTAACTCTCGTTGTTTTAAATTTAATGCTGGAATTTCACGATCTAAATTTAGCCAAATTAAAGGGCTTGCTTTCGATCGATCATGTGATAGAAAATAAGCCTTCACTTTACCTTGAACTCACGTAATTGAGGGTGGCAGATGTCAGTTGAATTTTAAGTATTCATAACAAGTACTCCCCACAATAGTTGTGGATAGTAAACTATTCTCCTCTCTTGAATTTCAAAACTCTACTTTCCAGGCAAGAAATAAATAACATTGTTATTAAATTCAAATGTAATCAATTTAGTAGTTTTTCCTAATTTCGAAATTATTTATTTATAATAAATATTATAAATAACTGATGTTGCAAAAACATTATATTTAAAATCATCCTGCAGAAATTTTAAATATTTGGATTATTTAAGGCATGCGTTTATTATGATAAATGTAAAGGATTTAGAATCAAAAGAACAATCAGAAATTTTAGTTTCACGCTTGTTTATTTTATGAATATGAATTAAATTATTATGTAGTCACATTTGGCATTGACATATTTTTTGATCATACTCATTTATTTTACGCGCCAAGTAGGGGACAGAATTGAGAACTGGATCTAATTTTTCTTCTAAAACTGATTCAAGTCTAAGGAAGTGGATTTCTATAAAACATTTAATTTTTCTTTTTAAAAATTTTAATGAATAAATTAATTACTTTTATAGCATTCTTTATTTTGAAAACATTCAAAAAATCTATTTTCTTTTTATACTTTTATTCTAAATTGTTTAGATTAGAGCTCAAAAACTTAGTCGAAACTCTAAATCGTTTCTTAAAAGTGATTGTTTTGATTTTTTTTTCCGTTTTATTTTTTTGCGGATCTTATTTTTAACAAAAAAGTATGTTCTTTAAACTAAATATTTATGATAAACTCTAGCTTTTACAATAAAAAAAAAGTAAAGGATGACATAATCACTGAATAATGATGAAAACTACAGTACTGATTAAGCATTTTTCCGAAAAATAATTGTTAGCGTTTCAGAACTCGAAACAATTGAGAAATAAATTATCATAATTACAAACAAATTATGACAAAGAATATTGCTAAATACCTTAGAACGTATTTGAAAGGTTTTCTTTTAATTATCAACCTACAATTTAAAAAAATAAATGTTTTAAATATGCTCCATAATTCTTTCTTTGCTAATACATCACATATGCTGCCACACGTTTATTTCCTTAAAATATTTTGTATCAGTTACCCTCCGCCATTTTTTTTTAGATTGGTATAAAACAATAAACGCAACTCGGGATTTATTGCTTTTGTATCAAGACAGTTATTACAGTTTGCATTTTTATGAGGCAGAGCTGTTCTTTTTCTGAAAACCCTCAAATCGGGTTTTGCTATCTTTGCTCTTGAATATTGATGAATGAGACATATGCACCAGGAGAAGTGCTTCGGAAGTTTCGACTTGAAATTGTTTGCGCTCTCTGATATGTTCTTTTTTGTCCTGATTTTATAGGTTTCATTTTATTGATAAATAAATCTTCATTCAACTAAGAAATCTTCAGTTCTTAAAAAAAATGCTATTGAAAGGTTTATTGTTGCCAAACACTTCATGATTCTAAAAACATACGAGAAAATGAAATAATGTATTTTTTGTTTCCAATATTTTTATTTAACAAGTTAACGTATTTACCTGTATTTACGTTTTCAAGCTTTTGAGTTCAGAATATTTGAAAAATAAACCAATAATTAAAGACAAAATATGACATTGGATATTGACAAATACCTTAAATCGTATTTAAAATTATTCACTTTAACTATTAATCTTCTATTTGAGCTAGTCAATGCTTAAAAATATATCAGAATTTATGCTTTGATGATATATCTCATACGCTTGTAGTCATCTATCTCTGAAAAGTATTTTACATACTTGTAAAATAACTTGTACTAATTTTTAGTAAAAAGCAAATATTTTTTTAGAGTAGTAGACAATTAAAATCTAGAATTTTTTGCGTTTTTGGTAATTTTTCAAAAATTTAATGTTTATTATTTAATAATTTAATGATTTTAATAATTTAATTTTCATAAAAAAAGCAGAAAGTTAGCAGATTTGAAGTTGATATAAAATAATAAATCTTTCTTAGGATTTATTGCTTACAAATATTTTCAATGCAGTTTGTATCTTAATGGGGCTAAATATTGAGATATATATACTGAATATTGAGATATATATACTGAATATTGAGATATATATAAATAATGAGATATATATCATGATATATAAATATATATCATATAAATATATATCATGATATATAAATATATATCATATAAATATATATCATGATATATAAATATATATCATTGAGAACCCTCAAATTGGTTATCTCAATTTTTGCTTTTGAATATTGATGAAAGAGACGTATGCATCGAGGAAATGAGAGTTCTTTCGAAGTTTAAACTGTATGACTTATTTCACTTTGATTTTATTGGTCATATTTTAATAATAAATATACTTTCGTTCAAAAAAACAAACCTTGAAATGTTTATTGTTACCAAAGTGAGATTGTTGCCTGTAAGAAAGTAGTTCTAATTTGAGCAACAAAAAAAAATCTCGTATAATTAGTTTATTATTCATACAAGTTTATATCATTTAATCTACTTTTTATTAAAAAGTTTTTTGGTAAAAAAAAGTTTTCAAAAGGGGTAAATTGCATTTTAATAAATTATCATAAAGTGTTTAGTTGCATATTATTTATTTTTAATGCAAGAAAACATAAGAAATAGCTTCTTTATAAGCAACTACATTTTGCTACATGAAATTTAAAATTATTTACATTGAAAGTTATTTTAATTTTCAGATAAATGTATTTAAATGAGACAGTTAAGTTAAAGAAATATTATAATTTTGTACTAAACATATAAACAGGCAATTTTATTAATTCTGTAGATATGTTTTATTTTTCAATAATGACAAAATCAAAGATATAAATGAATCATAATGAAAATCCACTATATCGCCATTATGCTTTACTTAGTAGCTTAACGTACAGGAGTTAATCTAAATAATGGAAAAACTTCTATACTAACTCTATTTAAACAACCTTTCTTTTCTCCAACAAATGTTTCGAAAAATTTTGTATTGCAAAACTGTAGGCTCAATTTGAAAATTCATCCTTAAAATTTTAGAAACATCAATTTTACTTATGCTAAATTCGAATCGACCAAAAGAGTGGCATTAGAGTAGAATTAGCATTTTTTTTAAAAATTTAATACCAGCGTTCTGCAGGAATAATAAGAATAATTCATAAGAATATTTTTTTCAATTTTAGTGGAATTTAAAAAATAAATCTGCTTTTAACTTCCTACTCTAATCGATGCAAATTTTAGTATGGATAAAAAAAATCACTATTTTTGACAGATTTAAGCTTAAACTTTCAAATTGTGGTAACAATTTTGCCATGTAAAATCTTCCTGCTGAAAGAAAGATTGTTAATATAGTTTATTAGTGTTTATAGTATAGTTTATATTAGTATAGTTTACATAAGCCGGGTAGCTTAGGAGATAGAGGGTTCGCCTCCCAATGAGGTGAACTGGGTTCGATTTCCAGCGATGGCTGATCGATACGGCTCGCACCGACCACTGTTCTGACTTAAAATATCCTCAGTAGTTGACAGATCATGGGTAAGAGTCCCCTTGCCGCAGGCTAAGCATGGAAGGGTTTTCATGCAACGCAAATGCAGGTTAGTTCCATCAAAAAGTACTCTCAATACTTGTTTAGAAGTTCCCTTGTCTTCTGGATTGGGTTAAAAATTTCAAGGATACGAAGTTGAACATAGGTAGTCGTAAACTCAAAATTGGGTCTGCTGTTCAACGATGGTTATAAACCCTATACATAAGAAAACCTACTAAAGATTTAAAATAGCTTAGGAAAATTACATTTTTTTAAATTCATTGTATTTATTAACTAAGCAAGACGTGCTTTTTATAAAAATGAAACCCTGCAGTATTTCATGTTCCAATTGAGAGGGACAAAATCTTGTTCAAGATTCATGGGTCTTCGGATCATCCTCAGGGACGTTTCCCAGACCGTCGCCAATAGCCCATTGTGCAGCTCTAGTGCGACGTACATGAACTACAACAACCACTACAATCAAGATTCATGGAAAAAAAGTTACATACATACACACATATTCCTTTTTATTCCGAATTGAAGCATAGGGCTTCTATCATAGCTTTCCATCTCACTCTATTTGTGAGCAAATATTTTGCCTCTCTTTCATGTCTTAGTTTTCGTATAGTTTTCATGTCGTATAGTTTTCAATTAATTCACAATCGTCCTGTGCCAACTATTTTTAGGCCATCCTCTTTTTCTATTCTCCTGAGGGCTCCAATCAAAAACTTTTCAGGTTTACGTAGAACATGATCAATCTATTTCCATTTACGTTTTTTAATTCCAGATTAATTGGTCAACAATAAAGGATGATCAATTAACAACAAGGGAGGAACTGATGAAGATATACTACGGTATTAGGTACAGTACTACGGTACGGTATCTAGATATACTGATTAAACAAAGCCTGAAACAGTTATACTATTCTTAATAAATTCTGGAAAAACTAAAACATTACAAATTCAAAAAAAAATTAGAATTTTCAATTCTAATGTTGAATCTGGTTATGCGACATGGCTCTGCAAAAAAAGTTACATTTACTTAAAAAATATATAAGATTGAATTTTTTATGCGTTTTATACATTAAACTGCCTTTCTTTTAAATTAAGGAAGACATTTGAATTAAACGCCAAGAAATAGATGAAACTAAACACAGAAAAAGAATTAGTTTTTAAGCAGTTTATTTAAATTTCTAAGTGTTGCCTGCGCATAAGAAGAGAAAGGGGAATATAAATATTATCTTTCCATATTACAAAAAAAAATTGCAAAGCGTAAGATTTCATGCGGTAAATTGAGAAATTAGCTAGCAAGAGTTGTTAAGAAATTTATTCTTATTCCCGGCTTGTGTCAATTAAGGATTTCTTTCCAGAACCATTAAAAAAAGACACTGTTGAAGAACGTAATCCTACATCATATTTAAATAAATACATACTTACAAATTTGTCAGATACACCGAATTTCGTGCTATTAAATTCGAAAAGAGTTTTTTCCTTCATGTTATTTTGTTGCTAATACTTCTAAATGAAATATCTGAGGAATAACATCATTATTTAAATGAAACGTTAAGCAATAAAGTACAAGTTGTTGAACAAATAATATTATTTCTTGAAAATGAAACACATAATGTTATTTTACAATAATTTGTAGCATAAATAACATTATTTATAAGCAAATTATATGCCGGTTTTCTTAATGAGTTTGCTCTACACACGCGGTTGGAACGTGGGATGATTTTTATAAAATATTTATTCAAGGATGATGTAAGTCCAGCTATGAAGATAAAATGATATAATACATTTGAAACAGTTCGTAAATTTAAAACCATTCTCTTATTTATTGTTGCTGGATTTCCATGCGCAGTATTAAAATGACTCAATATTCAATTGCATACCTGCCAACTTTTACGCATTTGGCGTAAAATTTTATTTCTATATTTAAAGTGGTAGTAAAATGTATGCTTTCTACATATTCCTTGCATTTATAAAGTTAATGTTTAATCTTTTTGACCACCACTATTTTTTAAAAAAATAAGAATATATATTAACATGTAATACGGAAGTGATAACGGTTGTCTTCTCTCTTTATTCCACTTAAATGAATGAGTTAGGGCCCCTAAAGGGGCCGAGACTTAGAAAATCACCTCAAATAGGCATAGGTTATGGTTCTGCATAAGACTCTTCATAATACAGCAAACGTTTCTGCCTAAAATTGTAATTTAAACTCCATTTTGCTACCACTGGGGAAAATTATTCTCGTAAGAATTAAAAATTGGCAGATATGCGGGGCATGAATTACCAGGTAATTCATGCCCCGTTATCAAATTTAATGAAAATGCTTTATAAAAATAATGGTACGACATCATTTACGCTTGAAAGTATTTATATATATAGTAAATATACCAACTTGTTTAGCTTTATAAGAAAATATTTTCTAGTAATAGCGAAGAAAAAAGCTATATTTAGTTTAGAAAATTTTATTTTAAGTTTTTTTTTTCGCCACTATATTGCGAAAAATAAAAGCCTCATATAGAATACAACTTAGTTGCAATAATCCCTTTGGTAATATTATTAAATCCAGAAACCCAAATCACGCTCTTCAAAAACTACAGGACCATATATACGAAATAGAAGACTGGTGCTTAAAATGGAAAACTGCAGTAAACGCTGGAAAATCACAAATATTAATTATACAAAAAGAATAATTAAAATACTTCCACAACTTCAACCAAAAATGTTCAATATACCAATACCAATAGTTAAAAAAGCAAATTATCTTGGCATTATAATCAATAGCAAACTCACCTGGAATGATCATATCAAAAGCACAATAGATAAAGCAAATGCAGCAATAATAGCCATACAATCATTAATATATAATAAGAACTAATAATTAATATCACTTAAACTGAAGAAGCTACTATACACAGCAATGATCCGCCCAATACTTACCTATGCCTCACCTGCCTGGACAACGATACCTCAACATCTACTGAAGAAATCAAACCAATGCCGAAACAAGATCCTTAGAAAAATAACCTGTGCGAGATGGCTCATCCGGAATGCCAATATACATACAGACCTCAAAATACCAACTCTATCACAGCATATATACAAGCTTAAAGCAGATTTTTTCGTTAAAGCCATAGAATATAAAACAGCAAATTTTAATGAAATCTTTAAATTTGAAAATTATATCAAAGATGTAAACTACAGACCAATAGCTGCACATTTCACCTCCGACACCTCATATCATAACTATCAAAAGAAATAATTTCATCAACCTTTCTGAAAATAACGTTTCCTCATCCTGATACAATTCTGAACAACTCCAAAATCAAGCAAACACAGTTTAGAGCAAGCAGCTCATTTTATTTCTTGATTCCTTTTTAGTTATTTAAACAAAGTGCTTGAAACATTCATGAAAGCAACTCCACTTCCTGCTTACCTCAATGCTCAACCAAAACAGTGTTAAAATTCCAGATGAATGGGATAGGGGTCGCTTAGCGACCCAGGTGCCCAATAAAATCAAAACACTAGGACTAGGCAATAATCACGCAGCAACCCCAACGACTGCTGACCACAATGAATTCTCGCAAACTATTATCTCCTCAAGATGGATGGGATAAAGACCCCTTCGCCCAGTGTCCCTTTAAGCTTGAACATCACCATTGAGCTAAAAAGGTAAATTAACTACCACTTTGTTTCATAAAAAGGCCTTTTGCTTTACTGAGGGATGCCACAGGTGACTAAAAACGTGGAGAAACAGAATTCATTTTTATTTATTTATTATCTCTTTAATTATCCAAACGCACTTACCACTAGGACTTACAATTCAAATTTTTCGTAATTAAAACAAAAACAATCTTCTTGCTAACACGAATGGTATTACCAGGACGCCTGGGTCATCACTATACTATAAGAGAATCACAGACAAGGTAGTTGCCGGACTATCCATCGCTTATATAACCTTTCCTTTGTCGTAGACAGATTTTTGTCAATCTGGTGTAAATAGTTGTATGTATTTTCTCGATTATTTTCCATTTTATTACACCTGCTTAAATGTTAGTATTATTCTGACCCCTGTAAATATTATTATATTCCAATCTAGTTTAATCTCAATTATGTTAAATATCCTATTGATTTCATCATATGTTTATCCGACTGGTTTCCCACTCATGACTTTACTATTATGTGCTTGGCACTCCCTCTCTCCCCCAATTCTACTCCCACTTCACACATTCCCTTATTATGTCTCAAAAATCCAATGACACTGCGATTTGAGCCATGTCCTATTGTACTTATTCAATTACTTTCAATTGTAAAATGAAAAAAATATGCTGGAAAAAGTTGCTAAGTGTAATATATTTAATTAAGCCGGCCTGGTGGCCGAGCGGTTAGCGTGCCTGACTGCGAAGCCATTGACTGCGGGTTCGAATCCCGCTCTGGGCATGGATGTTTCTCTCTCTCTTTGTGCTGTCCTCTGTTGTGTGTGTGTGTCTGTGTGTGTGAGTGTGTGTGTGTCTGTGTGTGTGTGTCTGTGTGTGTGTGATATGTGAATATGGCCCACCCTATAAACAGGTTTGTGGCAGTGTGGCGTGGGCAATGTTGCTCGCCTCCGTGACTTTAATTCACAGGTGCCCACTGGGTAACGCGAAATAAGCAACGATTCTGGCATCTTCATAGGCAAATATTCAAATTCTGTGCCTGCCATTGGAAAAAAAAATATTTTATTAAAATTTTGAATATATTTAGTCACCACTTTAGACATTTTTGACATCTGTGGCAACTGTGTTTACTGTAAAAGATGCGTGCGTTTTCCGAGACAAAACCTTCCGGTAGACCTAATAAATAACAGCTGTCATTTTCAGCATCATAGATCTTAACACGTTGAATGACATGGGGGTCACCGTTGACTGACGAAGCCAAGATTATTAGAAACACATAATTCAAAAAAATTTTTAAATTTTTTATACTATTGTCGTTACTGAAATGGTTTGAAGAAATTAATGCAACGTAGAACACGTGAAAATAGTTTTATTTATACACAGAGATGCGAACTTGCTTCGGACAGCGAATAAATATTTTCAGGTGGTAGATTATCAATTGTGATTCTTGGTTTAATAAATTCAATTTAGTAGATTTCCATCCACTACTATTTCTAAGCAATTCGTAGGTTTATATAATTCACCACTTTTTTCAGATGTCATGCTAAACCTTTTAAACACCAGCAAAATTTGTCTAATATTTGCAATTTGCTTTTTAGTTATTTACCGTGTTAAGTATTAAAATTTGTGAAGAGATAAGTTTCACCCCTAAACATATTGAATTTCGGTCGTGCGTTGGCAACAGAAATATTTTCTTTTTCAGATAGCGTGAGTGACGTCATTCTGCGTGAATGTAGTCACTGAATATGTATAAAGTTGTTGTTGAAAGTAGTTTTCTCTTATTAATTCACGTTACTATGTCATTGTGCCCTGGTGATGTAACCCTTACACGTTTAAACTGTAATATAAGTAATTATTTTCCAGTTGTTTTTGGTATCGAGATAGTAATGACTTCAATAAAAAAACGTTTAAATCTTCCCATTTCATCTCATGACAATCCACATTCACTAGCCCTCCACTCTGATAGCACTTCTGACAAAAATGTTTATGATTTAAAATTTTGGAAACAATATACCACTAAAAAGGGAAAGATGTTTTGCCAAAAAATCATAAGCAAGTATGTAATCTCAGATGCGAACGAATTTCTCCAAAACTGTAAAGAATACATGATTTGTCTATTAATTGCTCGAAATTGTTGTCACGGTTCTTTTTCTCAGTCTTATGCATAGAAATGTTTTGGCGGAGAAGAAATGTATGAAAGATAACAATATAAATATTAAACTTTATTAACATGTTGAGAGCCGCTTCAGCAATCGGTGGCTGACACTGGACTTTCCATTTAGGCCGTGTCAACCACCGATGGCTGACACTGAAATTATATTTAGGCTGCTTCTGCCACAGCTTGCTGACACTGACTTTTTACATAGGCCGCGAAAAACAGCTGGCAGACAGCGTATAACATGATATAGAACTATAAAATTTGCACTCTCTTATGGAATTGCAGAAAATTTATTCAAAATTTTCTTAATTATTGTGATTCTTGGTTTAATAAATTCAATTTAGTAGATTTTCATCCACCACTATTTCTACATAATTGGTAGGCTTATATAATTCACCACTTTTGTCAGATAAGTCATGATAAACCTTCTAAAAAAATAGCAAAATCAGTCTAATAGTATTTGCAAATTTAGTTTGTAGTTATCTACCGTGGCCAGATTGGCAAGCCATGTAAAATTAGCGTGGCGCTCAACGTGTTAAAGACAAAACATTTCAGCAACCATGCAAAAGTTTCTGGATTCTATGCAGAGGGATTTTTCTGAAATTCTATGGGGTTGAAGAAATCTTTTAAAATAATTTGATTTCCATTTGTATGTCAAGTGGTTGATGAATAACTTATTCATTTCATTTATAAAATAATTAAGTTAAATAACGATTTAAAATCATAAAAATAATTTTTGCATATTGCTAGTTGACGTTCATTAAAGATAACTATTAATTAAAAATGAAAATAACTGCTTTATGAAAATTTCCTGAATTATTTTTTTTACATAGTTATGAACAATTTCAAGTTATCCCATTTTAGTGTTACAACAGCAATTGTGTTGTGAATATTTCCTTCCACACCGACAATATAAAGATAACAGCTACCATAAGCTTTACTGTGTAAACCTTGTGTCATGTTATCAGCTTATCAAATCCAACAACCATCTATTCCAAAAGGTTATAGGAATGAACAACCCTGCCAGAGCTTATTACCCAACTCCTGTCATCCGGAGTTGAGTAATAAACGTGAACTGATTGAATTGGGCTATTTTGGCTTGACTACAAAATGCTTTTCATCGATGGCCACTTTTACAGATTGGTTTGTTCTAGCTCTGGTCAGCATAATAAGCATTCATGAGACAAGAGTATGAGTATATACATTTTCCTGCAATACAACTTGACTTCAAAAGCGGTTTTTCAAAAATTAATATTTTTATCGCTAAAAATCCGTTCCAAGCACGATATGGAAAAAAAAATAAATTGGGAGCACATTTTCTTGTTGTATTTATACAAGTACTTGATTTTATCTAATTCAGGCGTAAGGATTTAGAATCTGAATATATATATATATATATATATATATATATATATATATATATATATATATATATATATATATATATATATTTATATATTGTTTTATTCTGTATAGTTTTATTATTATTTCGATTTTTTTGGTACTTTTCACTTTATCGGATAGAACTATTTTGCTTTCGTTATTATTACTGCAATATTAGAAAGCATTTTAATTTGTACATATGATCATGCGAGTTGATGATGAAATTATATATTTCCGTTCTTTTTCTTCCTTTAAATATTTTAAACACTTTTTTACTAGCAGCTCATGCCCAGTTAATAAAACTAATTAATTTCATTGCTAATCTTTCTCATCTTTAATTCTTCGCCTCTTTATTGAATTTTTTATCTATCTATATATGTATATAATATAGAATTTTTTTTAAATTTCTCGAGAAATACTTAGAGGATTATTTTAAAACTTTAGAAGTTCTTTCTAGTTCAAGTTATTTTGTGTACTTAGCATTAAAGTTTGAAACTTTCAGATGCTTCATGAACCGACAATAAATTACGAAAGTATACAATTATTTTTGAACACCCTGTGCTAGAAAATCAAGCAATAAGCTTGTAAGTTATACCGATTGCTTTGTCCATTATTTACAATGACTGCATAAAATTTCATAAATCTAAGCATAAATATTTATGGAAAGAGATATTTTAAAAGAAAAAACTCAATTTTTTTGTCTTACGTTTTTTTGCCATAACTTGTACTTTTTAAAAGAAAGCTTTTAAAAAATATATAGCAGTACAGAAGTAATATAGTAGCTTTCATAAAAACAGCAACACATATTTCCTTAAGTTTTACATTATTTAGGCGGCAGGCTTTCTTTTATATTTATAGAAAGTTTTAGATTTTTCAAGGCTCTTAAGCGTAACTTTTACGAACTAAGCGAAAAGGAAACTAAAACATAACTACGGAATTTCTTAACAATTTTTTACTTAATGATATATCATTTTTTTTTATTTTGGTTCACATCAAAGCTTCTAAAACATTTTGCACTTTTTAACTTAATAATTGTATTAAACAAAATCAGAATGAATAATTTAATGCAAACTTCCTTGAAAATGTTAAAATTTTTAAAACTATTAAACTCCAAGTTATCTTTTCCTATTAAACTATTTCGTTTTAAACTCCTGTAATTTAAATTAATGAGTTTACTTAAACGCATACGGCATTTAATATCCCAAAGAAAAGACATTATCGAATTTTGTTATACCAAATATATTTTGTTAAAGCTTTAACCATTATTTGCATAAAAAAAATAATATGTATTTAAATAAATATGCATACCATATCATTTTCATATGAACTTTCCCCACGAAACAATAGATATACAAATAATACAAATCATTTCCTGTACCTTTTTTTTATTTTTAAACCATTCGTTTTGATAACTAAATACCACTGAAATAAATAGTACTCTATTGATACTGGCAGTACTTACATGCGTCGTTTGCTATTACCGTCATTCTACGTAATGACTCGAGCAGTTTTGCTGATACTGGTACTTTTTCACTCCCATCTCTCCCCATAGCTTTTCATCTTCTTTTCTTTATCTTTTCCCTGTCTCTTTTAATGGGACATATCGTAATAAAAATAGTACATTAAAGCTATAGAACAACTTTAGATAAGAGAAAAACGCTATTTTAAAAGCCTATGGGTGAGGAAATTCTCACAGTATTTCTTTTTTTTTGGGGGGGGGGAGCATTATTATATTTTGTTACCATGGAAAAGGTTAATTAATTCATTATTTGATTTTTCATGGCATTGTTTAAAATGTAAATAGGTTTTGGACAATAATAGCTTCGAGTTAAAAAGATACTTATATTTTTCAATTTCGCTATGATTAATCAATTGCTTTAATCGATTAAAAAGAAAAAGAAAAATTAATTTTAAAAATATTTGTTTCTGAGGAAATTCTTTGTAATTCTTTTTAAATATTTCCGACAGTTTTAATCACGGAATAAAAAAAAAAATAATTAAAGATTTCATCTAACAAAAATTTTTTGTTGAATAACTGCTACTTAAAATAATAAAGGGAATTATATCTACGAAAAATAACTTAGTTACAATGAATAGCATTTTTCATTGTAAATAGTATTTTCTCTATATATTATAAAAAATGACACTCTAAACTACACTGATCTACGCAACCATTAGAAAGTTTGTGAATATGATTTTAGAATAATAATCAGCAATTTAGAGCGGACAAAAAATTGACATTTCGTTTCAGCAAAATCTTTTATTTATGCAAATTACGACACTAATTCAATCTGCTTCGAATTATGAAACCTATTTTAAAAAATATCACACTGCAACTTATATTATAATTATCACAATCTAATAATGGCCTTAGCTTAAGAACAAGAATGGACATTTAAAAAAAAAAGAAAAAATATTTAATTGAAATTCTCATTGAAGTAAGCAATAAAGCAAACACTTTCAATAACTTTTGGTATAATAATCGTGTTTTCAAGTATTAGGACTCAAAAATTAAGTTTCGTAAGCCTAATCTTAAATATGCAAATTAATTCGCACTGACGACACTTTGAGTTACGTTCGAATGATTTAATTTTTTTTCTGGAAAAAAATAATTTTAAAAAAAATGTAGTGCATTAATATTTTTTCAGGAATGATAGATCTGGACTCTGGGTTGAAGAGTCTAAGTAACGAGATAGGTGCCAAACTGGTTTGCAAAATTTCGATCTGGCAAAATTTCAATTCAGATGTACGTAGACGCACCACGCCAGTAAAAGCTGGAATATATACAATAAAGGCATTAATTGATGCAAGCCGGCTTATAACAAATCTAGAGTTCCTTGAAACATTAAATTTATTGAATTCAACCGTTCACGATCATCTGAAAAGCTTATGGTTAAGTCTCAAAGCTTGACGTTAGGGTTCCTCATGTCGTAAAAAAAAAAAAAATGCTGTAGGGTTGACGTCTGTGATTTGCTTCTCAAACGCCAAGAGAATTATCCATGTTTGAAACGCCTCATCACTGGGGATGAGAAAATTCTTAGAGAGTAAAACCTTTATTTCAAATCAAGATCAAGAATCCCTTGGATTAATTTTTTGCCAGCGAAGAACAAAAATTTTATACTCGTGAAATCATGCTATAGTCATAAGGATGGCGAAAACATATTGGACCAGAATGGCACAAATTCAATAAAATATTTATGCAGTACAAGAAAATCGCCTTTCATTATTATGTATAAAAAAAACTAAATTTTTTTACTATCACCCCAATAATTCTTGTTTATTTTTGTATTCAAAAGCATTGGAGAGATGAAAAAATTAGGAATTTTTTAAGCCGGGATAGAGCATTGGACTCATGTCTAAGAGGTCGTGACTTCGATCCCCACCATCCAAAGACTCCTCGTGTAGTAAATGGTAATTGATGCACGTTTAATCTATCAAGTCACAAAGTCCTCCATGATCCCATAACAATTTATACCTCAGGGGGGTACTGAAGGGGGGTTGCATGAATGAATCCGCCTTATAAACGGGTGGTGACATGTGTGGGACTGAAGTCGTATTCTTGGCCATAGGTGGCGCCACTGAAAAGCAAGAAACTCACTCTTAGCCTTAAATACCTTTGGTTTCACCAAGCAGGCTTGCTGGATTGGCAAGTTGCATTAGAAATAAAAGCAGGATTTTTTCCTCAGATTTACTTGGAGGGATTCTAAATGTGGTTTTCTCTTAAATGTTGATGTGCAGTGAAATGAACTAATTTAAAAAAAAGGTTTTTGAATGTATAATTGCTTTAAAATTATCTAAGCAAAACAAGCTATAAAGTAATAAAAAAAACAGTCTAAATATAGTGGTTTGCAATTCTCATAAGCAAAGAGCTACGAAACCGGAACTAATGAAAGAAGATCAGAAAATTATTATCAACTAAACGCATGTTGAAAACGTATTCTTTAATTAAATAATAGTAAAAAAAAACTTAGTTAATTTTTATAAATATAGAGAAATGGATAATTTAGTTACTTAAATTAGCGACAAAATATATTTACTTATCACTAATGTATCTCTTACAATGCTTTTGTTTCAAATAAAAATTGCTACAAATGTAATGACATGCAGCGCCCTCATCGCAGAACAAAAGTTGCATTATGTAAATATAATTAGTTGTTACCAAGGACAATCACTGCATTAGTATAACTGTCCGAAAGTAAACACCCTTCTAAAATCGACTCGATTTCCGAGAATTAAAAAAAAATGTCTTTTCTCTCGGGAAGAAAGAAAAAAGTATCAAAGACATAAGCTTTAATGGATATTCTATCCCCTTTCATCATCCAAATCGATCCGTACCAGATTCGCTTCCCTCCCTGGACAAAGAGTTGTTGATATTTTCCTGCTTTCTGGAAATGACCGTTTGAGTTTTTCAGCTATTTAATCACACCGGCTTGGGGTTTTGACTTTTTTATTTCCTTGTCTTCATTTATTATTTTATAGGTTATTTTAAGGTGAGATGTAGCCTTTCCCTGTCGTTATCTTTATTGTTCTTTTAAGAAGACATCTCGGGTATTAAGCGTTAATGTTCCACATTTTTTCCAGGGTTCAAACCAAGTTTAAGTCAGATTAAGTATATCCATGTCTACACGTGTTTTTTATAGTTTCATGGTCTTTTTGGCACAATTTTAATGAACTGTTTAAAGAAGTATTGCAGACTATTAAACAGACATTTTTGAAACCTAATAAATCTTGCAACAATGAGCGAGGTGAAATATGAATATACATGTTAAATGGCTTTAGAGTTCTTAGATTATTGAATGAGATGTTGAAGTTTTTTAAATTTTGCTTTTATTTATTTATTTATTTTTTTAAAAAAATTCCGTTTAAACACATTACAATCTTCGGCGCAGTTAATATAATTTATTTAAATCCCACTTTTTCTTCCAAACAAACAATATTGACACAGGAATAAATTATCAACAATTCCGTTGTTAGCTTCAAATGTATTACGCTTTTTTAAAAACCATACCCTAGTTTTATGCTTATGTGGCACAAGTAATGAGCTGATAGTGTTTTCATCAAGCATAAAAAAAGTCAGAATTCAAACCCATGCAAATTACATGTTCACTACTTTATATGCTAAAGTTTATTTTCATTACTTGGTAAATTGATAGCTTTACAGTAAAAAAGTGATACGCTAAAATGAGAAAATATAGAAAATTCTAATTGTGTGTTGTGAATCATTCTTAGTTTTAGCTATCAAAATAATTTTTAAAAAAAGTCCAAATAGAAAAAAAAAATACCAATCTAGACAAATTTTTCACTGTAAAAATATAGTTTTCACAGACTCATAAAAAATGTTCTCATAAAAAGCTTAACGTTGTTCATAAAATATTTCAGAGTAAACACTTCAGTTCAAATCTTGACCCTTTATTTTCCGCATCAGATAAAATAAATGTCAGCATCAGATATGAACAAATCAGCTAATATCTCCTTAAAAATATCTGATGTCAGCTAAAAAATAAGACTGCTCACTAAAACTTCAAGTATAACAAAATTACGAGACAGACCGCATAAAAATATTAAGATGAAACTGGAAAAAGTTATGACTGTAACTTAAGAATTTGTCCTTTTATTTGTTCGGGTTTTTGGGTTAGCTAGGCTTTGCTTTTTAAATAAAATGTAGTCAGACTTTCTTGATGCTGACAACTTCTGGCGTTCGAAAACTTTGCTGAAATGAAATAAGTCAATGCAATGACATCCATACTTCCGAAATAAAATAAACTAAGTTAGAATTGCCACGTTTTATGCTTTTTATGCCACCATACTTTAGATTCATATATTCGTCATAAAAATGTTTCATTTCTTTTAGCTCAATATATGGTTATCATGTTTTATTTGTACTAAAAAACACAGTTTATTGATTTCGTAACAGTTTCGGCTCATTAGATATTTTCATGTGACTTATATGTAGTTAAGCTTGCTAGCGTCTTTTAAGCTTGC
The DNA here is from genome assembly GCF_982258835.1 of Parasteatoda tepidariorum. NCBI lineage: Eukaryota > Metazoa > Arthropoda > Arachnida > Araneae > Theridiidae > Parasteatoda > Parasteatoda tepidariorum. The sequence goes on from NC_141759.1 coordinate 44,156,893, forward strand.
TAAGCTTTTTAAAAAAATTGTCTCTAAAAGGATGTTAGATGGCTCATCTTTTACAGGTTCTGCTATAAATATCATTCCTGTTAAAGAAACTCAGTGAAAGATTTATATTATGAGAATTTTCAACTGTAAAGGTGAAAGGTTGGCACTTTTATATGGAGATGGCGCTCCTGGAATAAAATGCAAATTTGCCTGTAACATGTTTATTTTATTTTAAAAAAATAACAATCTATTGCGGAACTCATTATAATGATTTATTTGTGTTTTCATATAAAAATAAAATAAAGAATAATAAAAAATAATACCTTTTATTTTAATTCATTGTTGCTACTTTAATTTTTATGACAGGTGGAGTTTTTATTAAGAATATAAAGAGTGGCATTGTGTAAAGAACGAGTATTCTCGTCTATCATGATGATGGAGTTATTTTTTTCATAAATAGAGAGGAAATGCGCCTGAAATGCAATAGTTCCATTATATGTGACAACACTATTTGTGGTCGAAAATGGTAGACTAAACCAAAAACAATCTGAAACACGTTTCAAAGTTGTGTGAGGAAGACAGTGAAGGAAAAGAACCTAAGCCTTTGATGGGCAGTATTGCGAGCAAGGATAGCGAAGATTATTACATGGTAAAAATGTTGGAACAATTTGAGAGATCTTACTTTAAGCTTTTAGAAATGGCGTCCTTTTTTTCTATACGAAATTCGAATTTACCAAAATTGGGAGAGGATATTAATAATTTATTTGTAGTATTAATACCAGGCATTTTGAAATCGCTTTACAGGATTACAATATTCATATTAGAATACTTTTTTAAAGATGGGTATTAGAAAAGGTGAAAAAAACTTTTGCGCACATAATGGTTGATGTAGATTTTGCTTAGGTAAAAAGGACACCATTTCTAAAAGCATGATCTTTCAAATTGTGCCGTGAAAAATCTTCCAAAAGCACTTGATGCTAAAAGAAAGATTGTTTACATAGAGTTAGTATAGAAGTGTTTCCATATTTTTGTCCAAACCTTTTATGTTTTACTATTTGTTCATGGAGTTTTTGTGCATAGAGCACTTTTTGTGGCAAGGTATTAAAGAAAGGTTTTAAAGAAATGAAAATTTAATTTTGACATCGTCTGAATTACTTATTCTCTATAAATGTGTTTTACTTATCTTTCTATAACCTAATTTATTTTTTAAGGAAAATACTAAATACTTCTGATTTAGATTTAAATGAGTTAATGTACATATGTTTTCTTTAATATATATTAGAAAAAGCGGTCTGTACATGCATTAGGTACATTAGCAAATACGGTAGGACATATTAAAGTATTAAGATTTTTTTAACTTCGCTTTATTATATAGTTTTTCGTTGTTGTTTTATTTTTTTAAAAAAAATGACAATGCATTTTGATTTAGTACAGATATTTATCTTTTGTGCTCCAATTACTTTATCATGTTTTTTAAAGTAATGCAGATACTTAAGTTTAGGGATGCCACATGCGGTTATAAATGTAAAAAGTAGTAGAAACTAAATTTATTTTTATCAATTTATTACATAATATTTTTTATTCTATCGTAACTACCACTAAGGACTCTTATTTCGAATCATTTATATTTAAAATAGAGTAGTACTTTGAGTTCACCATTTTTATAAGCACGACAACAAGTATAAACTTACGGCAACCAGCGCTTCTGCTATTTCTCTTGTTTTTATTGCTATAAACACAGTACTCTAGTCACCGACGGGCATCATCACAGACGAAGAAGTGAAGTGCCCGCACTACGGGCAGGTACTTCGTACTACATCTCAGCCTAAGCCTAAACTGAAAAAAATACACTATAAAAACAGAGATGCTAACTTATCCACTTTGAAAAAAAAAATATTTTCCACTTTAAGTTTAATATTTTTCATTTCAAGTAATTTTTCAACCACTAAAGATCAAGAATTCGAAGTATTTTATGAAATGCAATTTTATTGCAGTTGCCACGTCGTGACATTACTTGTAAAGTGAGGGTGGAATTATCCTTATTCCACAAGTTTTATAACTTAAATCGCTATCAATTTATTTACCCCTATTCTGTCGTCGTCGCATCTCATACGTTCGACATTTTTGCGCCCGTATGATCCGTGCTGCATGCCGTGCGACGAAGAGAAAATTTGCATAATTGAAATTGAATTCGTCGCTACTTACACGTCTCTTATTTTTGTATGACTTATTTTGTATTTCTGAATATTGATAACATGTGGCACAACTAGTCACACTTTCTTCGTAATTTTCCTTGTGAGATTTCTCTCCTTGAATTGAAATTAAAATCAGTTTGTGTTTTCTGTAATTCCGTTTTCATTAGTGTTAATTTTATATCGTATAACTTTTCTTGCTTCTGAACTGATCCATAAAATCAAAATTTTTTGTATGTGCTGAGGAGCATTTATAAATATATAATCATTAATATGAATGAGCAAAAATTGTAAACATCATTAACCTTTCTCACTCCATTAGTACATTATGACATCAAAGGACACAATTCTATAGTTTATAACGTTTATGTCTTAATAATTTGCAACCACATTCAACTAACCACTCATTTAACTAACTAGTTCATTTTAATTTCTCTCAATGAGTCAGGAAACATCACATGAGTACTGAGGTGGCCTCGTTGGCCGGGTACTCCTTCGTACACGTTCTTAGTTTCCGCAATAGTTTCAAGAGAAGTTGTTTGGATTCTAAAATGAACGGTCGTGTCTCAGAAGAGTTCCTGACAATTACCGTCTGTCTTTCACCCCTCATTAGTTTTTGGCGAAGTCGTCTGCTTTCTATTTTCCCGCTTTTTATTCTGACTAAGTCCACTTCTCTCTGGAGTTCTTCTTTTCAAAATTATGTCTTTTAGGCATTCTGCTCGTGGTAAGAAGGTAATCTCTTCCAATCGCAAATAATTTTCTCATATTGCTGAAGCTATTCGATCAAGTTGACAAATCTATAGAAGGGTTGCTGCTTATGTACTTTATGATATGGAACAAGATTACTACGAAACTATTAAGGAACAACATCCTTACTATTCTACGATTGAAAATACTCGCCGGCAAGCTTATAACGATGAAGTCACTCGATCTTTTAAGAATAGAATTGCGGAATTTGAGAAAGAGGATCCATATTTAGTCCAGAATTTTAATACTAATGATTATAAATCCATCAGAATCGCACAAATGAATGGTAAAATCTGAGCAATTCGAAGCCTCGACCTCCGATAGTGAGCCTCAATTTCGAGAAATCATAGAACAACTGGCTAAAAAGCTAAAGAAGTTGAAAAATCTCACTCACGTTAAAGACACTGTTGACGCCACTCCTACCAAGATTATATGTGAATCTCCTTCAGATACTATTGTTCTGCCGTAGACCACTTCTTTTTCTTCAGTTACCACTGAAAACCCATAGTAAATTGTAACATTTGAGCTTGCGATTATTCCTCCGTCGGAGGAAGGATGAAGTACAGGTGGGTACCACCACACTGTTTTTTATAGGTAGTCCGATCAGAAAACTATGAAGGTAAACCAGTTTACAAAAGAGCCCTTCATATGAAAATCTAATAAAAAGAATAAAGTGGTAGAAAATACATGTCTTAAAATTTGCTCAATTTATGAATATGATTGGTTTGTTTTATTCACTTCTCTACAAATTCATTTCTCAAATATACATGAAAAGTTTCGCTCAGTCACTCTTAAATAAGAATTTGGGTTCATGCGCGCAACTTATTATTTTTTTTAAAATAGTTTGCGCAGACAACTTATTAAAAACCGCGTGGAGACTTTCTGGTGTTGGAGGTAATGGAACCACCCGTGTTGAAGAAATGAAGAAATATCTATTTCGTGGCTTTTACAAGGTTTTTCGCCAAGGAAAATAAAAAAGCCACAATTTATTCCCTTGCACTAGAAGAAAATCAATAATTTTTATACTGTATAAATCATCTTTTACTGTAAAGAATTACCTGGGATTCAGTGCAGACAAATAACTAAAATATTTTAAAAGTTATTAAATTGCTTAAAAGACGCAAATTCGGCAACATATTTTCCACCAACATGAAAATTATTAAAATCTCAATGCCTTATTCCCATTTTTTTTAAATTTTTATAAGCATTGGCATAAGATTATGCAGCCTTGGAGTAAGTGTCTAAATATTAAAAAATTAGACCATAAACGCTTGTCATTTTCTCAAAACTGTGATTTTTCTCCATGACGTTTTGCGCCATTTTCAGAATAAACATGGCGCTGGCTAAAGATAAGCTAAATCTGATCAAACGGTAACTCACGGTGATAAACTCACATCAATAATAAAAATAGCATATTATTCGCAAAAAAGTATCATTTCCCGTGACAGCATTTCCTTCGAAAAACAGCCCTAATCCGGATACATCTTGTGATCTTCTCAATAAATACTTATAATCCTCTGGTTTTTTTCTGGTTTAATGAAAGATGGTATGATTTTTGTGAAATTTCCAGTTAATCTCATGAAATTCAACTTCGAAATCACTTTTCGTCAAATTTATTATTTCATTAAACAGACAAGTAGAAGTTTTTTTTTTTTTTTTTTTTTTTTTTTTGCTGACGAACTAAAGTTAGTTGACAGAGACGAACGAAAATTCTGTTGAAGCTACTCATATGGGTGTACAGCAAATGAAATAATTATGAATGGAAACAAAAATTAAGAAATAAATATTTCCCGAAATGAAACAGAAATGAAATCAAGTTTATAAAAAATAATGCATAGCTTTCAATTTTTATGCTTTTTTACCGAAGTTATTTCAATTAGAAGTAAAGTAAAATAGGACGTTCTTAAAAAATATTTTCTTTTTTTCAATTTCATAAGCAGTCAAAGACTGCGTGTTTATTACGTTTATCTTCACCTTTAGCATCGCCTTTTTTATTCAGGTTAAAAAGAATTTCAAGGATAATTTACCATACATATTTTAAATTCTTGTAAAAAAAGGGGGCACTTACATTGGGGGTTGTAAGTTAAAATTAATGTGCAAAAAATTTTCACATATAAATAAATTTTTACGCAGCAAATGAAAAAGTCTGGTTTAATTAGTTAGGACTGTAACATATGAAAATAATTAATATAAAATAAAAACATTATTAATAATTAATACAAATACCCATCGTATTTTTTATGTACAAAAATATAGATAAGTCGCAAACAATTTTTGATACTGCAGGACAATATCTAGCTAAAATTATATACTTTTATATTAACTTGAGTTTGAATGTATTGTTTCAAACCAATTACATATTAATTGCACTGTTGCAAACCCCGATTACATATCGATTGCACTTTTACAGACCATTTTCAAATTATTAATATTTATAATTAATGTCCCTTTGGTTGCACTTTATCTGGAAAATTATATACTATTATATAAAATTAACTTTGAATGTATTGTTTCAAACCAATTACATATTAATTGCACTGTTTCAAACCGATTGCACTTTTACAGACCATTTTTAATTTATTAATATTAATAATTAATGTCCTTTCGTTTGCACTTTATCTGGCAAATATTATAATGTTTTTAAAAAATTCTAATACGGATGGGGGACAAAATAATACTTTTATCAAAAAATAATTTCTTTGGCAGCAAATGTTTTCGAAGATTTTACCTGGCAAAAGCGTTGGTATTATTCGAAATATCATATTTAAACTTTTTAGAAATGGTATACATTTTTACTCAAGCAAAATTCGAATAATCCATATTAAGGAGAAGTAATAAATTATATTTTTTTTGGCTTTAATACCAGAAATTTCGTGTTTATTTAATAGGATTGTGATATATTTCTAACAATGCATTTAGAATTATAGTGGTATTAAAAAGGAAAGAAGCTTTCAACTTCCAAAGCTCATAGGATTTAGTTCAAGGTTAGGTATTAGAAACCTATAGGAGAAGAGAATGAAGATCGACGTCATTATCTGCGTATCACTATCCTTATCTGAGAAGGGAAAGGAAATTCTGCATAGCTATGACGAAATGTAATCAATTTTCCAAACAATGTTGCTAAGTTTGCGGTTCCTATTTCTAAGTAGCATTAAAATTTTATTCCTTTATTCCTTAAATTATATATTTTTTTAATTTTAAGCATTTTTTTTACAGAAATCGTAATTGAAATTCAAAATACATTCTAAATAAAAAAAACACCTAAGTCCCATTTTTTTAATGCTTTCACCCTTTCGCGCCGACTGTCGCAAATACGTGCCAGCATAAAACCGTATCAACCAGGGTAAATCGATAAAACTGGTAATCAAAGTAATTCTTTAGCAGTTTATTTGTGGGCGGAGTTATAATTGTTTGATTAATTTAATTCACCATTACTTTGTTCAAAATAAAAATATTTAGTTATACTTTGAATTAACATTGATTATATATGGTGGTTTGGTGGGATTACACGAAAAACCCCTTCCTGCACGAGATTACATCTTCGACGTTGATGTCATGCTCTACTGAAGTCCTCTTCTCCCTTGCGATGCCGGTCATGCTGAATTGATACTGATTATCCTGAACGTTACAAGGTAAGAGATGGCAACTGCTCCGGTCACGCCAAAATAATTAAAAAAACGGTAAATAACTACAAAGTAAATTTTACAAATATTTGACTATTTTTGCTGGCTTTTCAAAAGGTATAGCAAGACATAAGTGTTGTAAAATGGTGAATTATGTAAGCCTAAGAATTGTTTAGAAGTAGTGGTGGATAAAAATCTACTAAAATTGAATTTATTAAACCAAGAATCACAATTGATAAACTACCACTTTAAAATATATATTTGCTGTCCGGAGCAAGTTGGCATCTCTGCAAAGTGAGTGATACAGATTTTGATCTCGTCAGGTTCCTGCGTCGGGAGAGACAATACTGACAACTGACCATTTTGATGTCTGGATTTTGAGCCCGCCATTTTGTTTTTTCAAGTTATGCCGTATCATAAAACAGCTCGCGGTGGAAAGGTCTCGCTCTCCGGTCGTAATTCATTGTCGCATTGCAAAGAATCCACGTCATTAGAAGAAATCATTGCTACCTGTGGGAATTCAAAAAGATATATCCCACCAGTTGAACATGAACATATTGACGATATTGTAGAGTTTTACACTCAGTTTGATACAGAGGAGCTGATTCGTGTAGATAAATTACTTTAGCAAACTGCTCATTCAAATAAGATCAAGTTACCTTGGAGACTATGAATACTCATACTTCCTAAAACTGACAAATGCAGCTTATCACGTCAGATGGAAAAGGAAAAACTTTCAAGCGGAAGAAAACAAGGAGATGAATAAAAAATTCAAGTCGAATCAATAATGACTGAAACTAATCCAAGCACTAAAGACATAACCATGGAAAATAAGGATGAAAACCTGAATACAACACCGAATACAGAAACTGACACGGACATCAGTATTAACAATAATACAGAATCACCGGCAAAGAAAAGAAAAAAGAAGAAGAAAAAGCAAAATGCAATCAAAACAATTGAAGATAATTCTACACTCATGTCTACAAACAGCTGTCCTTCTTCTAGCCAATATAACTCAACCGATGACGTCACTATCTTGCCGACAACAAAACCTAAGGAGGATACCGACAAAGTACGGGATCCCCCCAGCAAACTTGAAATAACACTATAAGCCAGATTTATTACGGTTTTGGTCCGGGGCCTGCCTGTGGACTTTGATACGGATGTCATCAATACAGAATTACAAAAAAACAATATTGAAACCCTTAAAATAGTGCAGTTTAAGAAGAGAATGGGAGAGGGCTTTCGGCTCCTTCCACTTTTTCTCATAATCCTAACATCAACGGCGAATCACCAAAGAATATTTGAAGTCAACAACATACAGCAGATCCCGATCAAAATCGATCGATTTCGAGGAGGTCGAGGACCTATACAATGTTAAAACTGCCAAAATTATGGACATACGCAAAGCCACTGCAATGCACCTGTGAGGTGTGTAAAATGTGCTGAAAATCACAGGTCACATGAAAGCAACAAAGACAGAACTGCACCTCCAAAATGCTGTAATTGTTACAAAAGCCACACAGCCAACTATACTGGGTGCGAGACCCGTCCCAGCAGAAGGAGCCCTCGAACAACATCAAATTCGACGCCTAACCGATTAGTGTCATTAATCAAAGAATTACAGGAATTGCTCAAAAATGAAGATGTGCTCCGCCTTCTGCGGGAGATCATCGGGGAAACATCTCTATCCCTGCAAGTTCTATTTTTATTTTCAAGACTCTCAAATTAAATTCACTGAACTTTTCACAGCAGACTTTTACTTAAGTTAAATTAAATTACATTAACATTTATTTTCTGATAATATAGCCAATTTATGCATACATATTTATCAACTTATGCACGTTAAATTCTTTTGAAAATTCTATTGTATTTAATGAGCAATACTTCTCTGATAAAATATATTTATTGCATTTTCTCCAAATATGTTATTTTATCATGTATCAAGGTATGATTTATCTATATTCATCAATTATGCCTTTCATTTTTCAAAAATCAATTATTGTACATATCAAATCATATTTTATCTTTATTTTTAATTTAAGTCTACAATCAATATTTCTAATGTTAAGTAAAAACGTCAATTTGTCATATTGAATTTTTTCATTATTTATTATTTCACAAGCAAACGGTCCCGCAGTGGACTGATCGTTAAGACACGGTTCCCAGCAGATCACCGAAGTCAGGCATCACTGGCTGCGGTCATTGTGCGGGTGGGTGACCACTTGGATCAGTCTGCGTAGGAACCGAGGGTGTGCGGTATTGGTCCTCGTTAAACTGTGCTACCGTAAAGTGCACGACTTCGCGCGCAGGTCGTCGGGCTACCGAAGCGGGGGTGCCATCCCCTCCGCAGAGGATCAAAATTGTGATGGCATGTCTTCGGATCATCCTCCGGGATGTTTCCCAGACCGTCGCCAATAGCCCATTGTGCAACTCTAGCGCGACGTAAATTAACAACAACAACAATCACAAGCAAACGGCTTGATTTTTTTTATGGCTATCACAATGTTTGCCAAAGCAATGTATTTTACCTTACTGTATATAATTTAATGATGAATGGGATAGGGGCCGTTTCGCGGCCCAGGTGCCCAGTTTATTTAAATAAGGAAGAAAGATTGATTATATACATGATTAAACTAACAATAATTAAAGTAAAAGCAAAGTCTGTCAAATTACATAGAATCGACTTTATTTAAGTTACCGTTTTTTGTTTAATTACGTCCTGATCCTGATTTTGTACGAATGCTTTTCTGAATCACTCGTCCCCAAGGGGTTAAATAATGTTTTTTTTCCGTGTGTAAATGAACATTTAACAGTTTTAAACAGTCTTAAAAGCATTAAATTAATAGTTTTAACTTCGACGAATTCAATATTTTTGTTCCACAAAAGTATTTTAAGAAACAATTGCCTGATATATTGATACATTCAGTTTTGTAATTCCTGAAATACGGGGTTTAGACCTTTTTTTTTTCTCTCTCTCTAAAAGAGCCTATGGACGCCCGGTGGCTGAGTGGTAGCACTTTGCCACAGGTCCTGGGTTCGATCCTAGGGCCGGGTAAGGTTGACTCAGCCTTTCATCCCTTCAGTGGGTCGATAAATGAGTACCAAGCATGCTTAGGAACAAAACACCGGGGGTTTCGCGTTCGGCTAATCACCTAATCGAAACATCTACTCCTGCACCCCAGAGCCCTAGGTCAGGAAAATTGAGATGGGCACAGTAGGCCTTGGCCCTCTATGGGCTGTCGCGCTACTGAGTTTAGATTAAAAAAAGAGCCTATGTTTTTCTACTTATGAAAATATGGACTGAAAAGGGAATTCAGCTTATTTATAATGACCGAAAGTGAGCAATTCTCGGAACAATGTCGTAAAGTTGTCTGTACTTATTTCTAAGTAACATTTTAGTTTTATTCTTTAGAAAAATATTTCATCTTTTTAAAAAATTTAAAAAAAATTTTGTTTAAGAAATCTTAATTGAAATTCGAAATGATTTTTTTTAAATAGAAAATTCGAAACTCGTTTTCAAAAACGTGTCTCCTATCCGAGATAAAATAAAACCAATATCGATTTTAAACAGCCTTAAAAATATTAAATTAATAGTTTTACAATCAACGAATTCAATATTTCTCTTCCACAAAAATATTTTAAGAAGCAATTGTCTGGATTATTGTTAAATTCAATTTTTAAAATTCCTGAATTGCGGGCATTTAACCTTATTTTTTCTCTCTAAAAGGGTCTATGTTTTCCTACTTAGAAAAATTGTAGACGGGAAAAGGAATTCAGCCTATTTATGACGACCGAAAGTAGGCAATTCTCCGAACAATGTCGCCAAGTTGTCGGTACCTATTTCTCACTACTAAATAATTCCTTTCCTTCCAGGAAGTTCTATTCTTATTTTTTTTTTACACTTTTCCATCGAATTTTCTTGTTGTGCTTTTATTTTAAGTTTCTTGGAAAGTGCAACATTAACACTAAATTTTTATTCTTCCGTAAAATATTTGATACATATATATATATATATATTTATATTTTGATACATATATTTGTTATATATTAGTTTCTTGGAAAGTGCAACATTAACACTAAATTTTTATTCTTCCGTAAAATATTTGATACATATATATATATATATATTTATATTTTGATACATATATTTGTTATATATTAGTTTCTTGGAAAGTGCAACATTAACACTAAATTTTTATTCTTCCGTAAAATATTTGATACATATATATATATATATATATATTTATATTTTGATACATATATTTGTTATATATTAGTTTCTTGGAAAGTGCAACATTAACAGTAAATTTTTATTCTTCCGTAAAATATTTGATACATATATATATATATATTTATATTTTGATACATATATTTGTTATATATTAGTTTCTTGGAAAGTGCAACATTAACAGTAAATTTTTATTCTTCCGTAAAATATTTGATACATACATATATATATATATATATATATATATATATATATATATATATATATATATATATATATATATTTATATTTTGATACATATATTTGTTATATATTAGTTTCTTGGAAAGTGCAACATTAACACTAAATTTTTATTCTTCCGTAAAATATTTAAACATATATATATGTATTTAATTTCAAAACTTCTCTTTTTTATCAAAATCTGTGATGAATTCAAAATACTATTTTAAATGCCAAAATTCAGTCCCCATTTCTTTCTTTTTTAAAAAAAAAGCATGTCTCATTTACTTGAATAAATAAACATTTATAAATTTCAAACATTTTAAATACATAGATGACATTTTAAAATTGTTTTTAATTCTTAATTTTCATAAAAAATATTTAATTTTCATAAAAATTTTCTTTAAAAAAAGCATGTCTCATTAATTGCATAAATAAACATTTACCAATTTCAAACATTTTTAAATATATGGATTACATTTTTAAATTGTTTTTAATTCTTAATTTTCATAAAAATTATTCAATTCATAATTCAGTCTTATAGTAAGAGATATTAAAAAATATCGTGATATTTATATAGGAAAAATATTTTCTTTCTGACTTAGTTAAATAGCATCTTTGTTTGATTTTCGTTATAAATTATTGCTATTAACTTTATTAAATGATTTTATGGACTTGAAAAAAAGCTTCCTCTCAAAATTTTAAATTTATTTAAATTAAACTATGCATCGAACAGTGATTAAGATTTCTTAACTCTTTATTTTTTCAAAGAGCTGGATAGTTTGTTTTTAAATTCTTTAATAAGTTCCCAACTCAACTCCATTTTTTTTATGCCTGCATGAAGGGGGCATTTCTTTTAAATGCGAAATTTAGAAATTCTTTTCCTAGAATGACTATTTTGCTTTTAACCTTTAACTTTTTTTATTGTATGAGATAAGCACTTACTATTTTTAATGAAAAATGAAATTTTCGTTGAATTTTCTCCAGTGATTATTGAGACCTTAATTTTTATTTTATTAGGGCAGAAAAATGCAACTGCTAAAAGCTAATTGAAATTTTTTTTTTGAAAAAAGCATTGCATTTTAACTATTAACCCCTTGGGGACGGGTGATTCAGAAAAGCATTCGTACAAAATCAGAATCAAGTTGTAATTAAATAAAAAACGGTAACTTAAATGTAGTCGTTGCTGATTTGACAGACTTACTTTGCTTTTACTTTAATTATTGTTAGTTTAATCATATATAAAATCAATGTTAATTCAAAGTATAACTAAATAGTTTTATTTTGAACAAAGTAATGGTGAATTAAATAAATCCAACAATTATAACTCCGCCCACAAATAAACTGCTAAAGAAATACTTTGATTACCAGTTTTATATTTTTACCCTGATTGATACGGTTTTATGCTGTCACATATTTGTGACAGTCGGCGCGAAAGGGTTAAGTTATAAATATATGATAAATGGTAATTGGACCCCAAATGGTCCCTGTTGAGAAATCAAGATTATTTATCTCGTGGTTGGCCTTTTAAAATGTTTGTAATCTGGTACAGAATTCTGAATGTTTGTTTTTTATTCCTACCACTTTAATAAATGTTTAATAAATTTTGTAAATGTAACACAGCTAAATTTCAGGGTTGTCAAGTTTACTATTTAACCAAAAATGTACACTTGCTCCAGACACTGAATAGATATTTTCAAGTGATAGTTTACCAATTGAGATTCGTGGTTTAATAATTTCAATTTAGTAGATTTTTACCCACCACTATTTCTAAATAATTTGTAAGCTTATATGATTCACCACTTAATAATACTAATGTTATGCTATATCTCTTAAACAACAAGCAATAATAGTCAAATATTTGCAAAATTTACTTGGTAGATATTTACCGTTTTTTAAATTATTTTTGCGTCTCCGGAGCAGTTGGCATCCCTGTAACAAGTAACTTACGTTTTTTTTATCAATAATAATAAAAAATCTAATTAAAGAGGGATTAAAATTAACAACTTTCCTTAGCATATTTCTTACCGATTACCAAGAAACTGCGGAAACTAAGAAATAATGCCTGCGAAGTATCAAGGCAATGAGGCCACCTCAGTGATTATGCGGTAATTGCTGACTTAATGGGTTAATTAAACAGAAGTAGTTAGTTAGATTAGTAGTTAGTTGTTAAATAGAAATAAGGGAAGTGATAAGAGGAGAAGGAACGGACAACACAAACAAATATCAAAGGTAAATTAAAACATGGGATTAAGTAGTAGTAATGGTAGGTTAAATCACAAACAATGTTTTCTTTACTATGAATACGTAAAATTAAGTTAGTAAAAATTAGTTAAACACTTATGCGAATCGAGTAGATTAAATCTCGCAGTAATCCGACAAAGTGGGGGGTGTGGGGAGTGCAATTCCCAAGCAGGTGGAAAAAGTAATAAATTGTTAAAAAAAGACATCGTCGATTATGTTCGGTACAACGCATACGTACCATTCGGCAAATAATTTTTATTTTAAGTACGAATAATTTAGAATGAATTTTAGGTGGTAGTTACGGTTGAATAATTAAATGTAGATAAAGAGAATTGAATTTTGCTGTTGTTTCTAATGCTACCTGCCAAGTACATCAAGTTGGCTAGGTGAAACCAAGCAAACTTAAGGTAGAGTGTACGTTTCTTGTTTTTCAGTGGGACTTTAACTCATGATCCATCTACTACTGAGAATATTTTATGTCAGCACTGTGGTTGGTGCAAGCTGGATGCGGGATTCGTATCGACCAGCCATCACTGGGATTCGAACCCGGTTCACCTCATTGGAAGGCGAACGTTCTATTCCCTGAGCGATAAGGAAAGGAATAAAGGAAAATGATTAAAAGCAAATTTAGAATTTTCCCTGCTTGTCTTCTTCCCTTCTTCAGTTCAGTTCGATTGAGAGAGATAAAGCCTCTTAACAATTTTTTGTAAAACTTCCTAAAACAAGAAAAACGCAGTATTCATATTTCACAATGACGTTCTGCAAATAATAATTTATAATAATCAAACTAAATTATTTATAACAATAGAGACTTCCATCCATGGGGAAACTTATCATTCTTAGAACAGAGACATATTACTATCTATGGTCAATTGAGTCTATGAAACTGCCGATCAAACACAAGAGGATTAAGGCTTACCGCCAGTAATAAATTGCATCACTGATTACTTAGCTTCCCATGGGGCTTATGGAGATCTTATTGCTTTCCTATAGTCATAAATACAATTGCTAGACTTATTCCCACAGTGAATGCCTCATTGTGTGAAGCAAATATCTTAATGTTACGAGGGATAGAAACAATCAATTTCGATTGACTGTTGTTGATGAGTGCTGCGTGAATATAGTTTTTACGTCAAATATTGCTTTCCACATATCTATAAAAAAAGAAGAAACTGTAAAGGGCATTGCTAGGGTAAAAATTTCAGGTGAACAAATATTTAAAATTCGAGCGTCATTTTGTAAGTTAGAACCGTTTTGCAATGGAGTGGGAGAAACTTTATTTATGAACGTAAATTACACCACAAAATAAAATGTGAACCTTTATTTACTTTTCAATATAGTCACCATTAACATTGTAAGAGTTTTTTTAAGTCGTGGCACCAGCTTTTGGATTTCATCAAAGAACTCTTCCGCCTAACCGTTAAAATAGTTACTAACAACAGTTAAACAGTTTGTAACCGTTTCTTTCAACGTGTCGTCATTTTTCAAGCGCTTTCCACCTAGAAATTTCTTAAATTGGAGGCAGATGAAGTCTGATGGTGCTAAGTCAGGGCAGTATGGCGGATGATCTAGTACTTCCAATTCATAATAGTTGGCCACCAGATCGGTTTTCATCATGAACATTTGTTTTTCCTTCATGAAAAAGCCTTTGTCATTTTACGAACATTTTCATCAATCATTGCACCTCCATCATAAACTTTAACAAGTTTCCAATGAAATTTAGCTGGACGGACTTATTTTACATTTAAAAATTGAACTACTGAAAGCACTTTGCAATCGGTGGGATTACTGATTGAAATGGGGACAAACGAAATACCATATAACCAAATCCATAACCATATTATACAGTGTCGCGCATGAAACCAAATTCTATTTTAAAAGTAATTGAGAGAAAGTTAGCATTGAATCTTTAGTGAGAATTGAATCTTTGGTGGTAGATAGGAGAATAGGACAAACCTATCATATTCATAAATTAAAAAAATTTTTAGATATATATTTGCTACCACTTTCGTATTTTTGCAAGATTTTGTATTAATTTCTCTTTCTCTACTTAGTTTAAATTTATAGTGGTTATACACTGTAAAAAACAAAAAGATATTTTTTTTCTCCATTTTTAACGTAATTTGAAACAGTAAAGAAAATGTATTTTACTTAGAAAAACAGGATTTTACTTAAAAAAAGAAGATTAATTGTTATATAATATTAATGAGATCATACATTGCACGGAAATACACTTACAAGGTTTGATGTGTAATTTGTTTTTCCCGTTTTTAAACAGACAATACAAAACCAGCTATAAAAATTAATTGTTTGAGACCAAACTACTAAAATCGTTTATTACATTTATTTTTAAATAAAAATTTTTTTTATCCAGTAAAATTTTACCCGAAAAAGGATTATTTGTATTTATTTAATTAATTAAACCGTGAAACTTTCAAGAATAAAAGGTTGATATTTGAATATGTGCTTGCTTCATTCTTTAATTAAATTTGCTCTCATTGAAATTTATTATTTTACTTTTCTATACAGCACAAATAATCATGAAAATTTTAATAAAAATATCACTTTGCAAAGCTTGGAAGCATTTGAAAAGTTCCGGAATCTTTCAGAAACTTTTAATTTTAAGCTGTCGAAAAGTTTGATAATTTTGAGTGAAAACTTTTTATTTGTATTTCTTATTTATTTACATTTCAGGTACGTCAAAAATGTCATGTTTCAGAAATCTCTCAACTAAATCATTTCATTTGATTTTTATGATTTCATTTTGTATTTATGTTTAATGAATATACAAGAATTCTATTACGTTCAAAAAAGATATAAATATATTTTTAAAACTTAATTGGGATGTTTAAAGCACTGAAAATGTTTGAAATAATCCAATGCAGCAAAATTTAATAAGCAGGGTGTTTCGTAATCACCAACCTTAATATATATTTTTAGATTCCTTGTCAAGGAGAAGTCCAAACAGCACATTAGAGGCAATAAAGATTAAATAAAAATTATACTGAAATTTGGTGAATCCTTACTGAGAAATGTGGGACCCCAAACAACAAAAACGTTTGATTGTCGAAGGGAGCAGAAATGAGTTAAAGAGAACCATTAAAAAAATCTTCAGTGGTTTATCAGGTAATAAAAGTGGTTTTGATGTTTAACTTTCTATCTTCTTCAGTTGTATGTTTGACTAATTTTGATGACGTTTCTGTTTTCTCTGTGCTTCAGTATTTACATGAAAGCGCAAATATTCCAATGGTTTCATTTTGACAAAGGTTCTGAAAGCATGTGTCAAGGGCAGCATTTGCATAACACTTTTTGTAACCAGTTATTTTAAAAGAATACGATTTCAATCGGTGAAGTAACAATTGTAAATTACAAATATATCATGATTAAAACTAGATTGTTTAAGACATTAGCTTCTAAGTCGTCGTATTTTCAACAAAAACTCGTATATATTTTGATTTTTATTCTTTCTTCGCTTTGAAGTCTTTTGAATTGGTAGAACCTCATTATATTTAATTTGAACTATATTTGTCACTTTTGAAATTATTTTTCATTTTTTTTCTCATTTTCTTGCTTGCAGCATAGTTTTCAGAGTGTCTTACAAAATAGAAATATTTTTATTTAGTTTACAGTATCATGTATTTTATAAAGAAATATTGAAATGTGATCGACATTTTTATATGATAGTCATTTTTATATGATCAAATATTTTATGTGTACGATGTCTTTATATTATTATGAAAAAGTCAATATTTTTAATATTTTGAAGGTGTCAAATTCCCTAACTTCTTTCTTCAATAATTTTAAGAAGGAATCGTCTTCCCAACCCTCCCCTACTTTTATAAAGACGGAATTGTCCCCCTGTCCTGCGTTATTGAACTTATTTTTCATTACTGAATCGAACTCTCTTCATTAATAAAATCGACTACAGTACATTCATTATTCAGCACGTTTTAAATTGAAGAAAACAAAAAAAAAAAATTTTTCACCATTTAATCATTTATCGAGTTAATGACTTCATTTTCTCCAACCTTCAGTAATTTTAGATTGACGGAATCGACCTCCCTTATTTTACCCTTCACTATTTTATATTGACGCAATCAACCTTCCCCCTTTAATAAATTTATAAGGGCGGAATCATCCTCCCTTCCTTTACTACTTTATAATGACGGAATCGACAGCCCTTCCTTCAACCTTTCAATACTTTTTAAAGTAAAAGGAAGACATCCTTTTTTTCATCCCTTAACTTTCATTTTTTACCGGATTGCCTCCTTTACCCTTCAGTATTTCTTATTGACCAGAATGATTTTCCTTCTTCTATCCTTCTTTCTTTTCCTTCTTTTTTATAATTAAATGGTGAACTTTTTTCACCATTTAATTAGCAATCGAGTTGGATGAACCTCCCTTCTTCAACCTAGATTGACGGAATCGACATCCCTAATTTTGCCCTTCACTATTTCATATTGACGCAGTCAACCTCCCCCCCTTCCCCCTTCAATAAATGTATAAGGGCGAAATCATCCTCCCTTCCTTAACTACTTTTATAATAGCGGCTCCCTTCCTTCAACCTTCCAATACTTTTTAAAGTAAAGGGATGTCTTCCTTTTATTCATCCTTTAACATTCATTTTTTACCGGATTGTCTCCTTTACCCTTCAGTATTTTTTATTGATCAGAATGATTTTCCTTCTTTTACCTTTCTGCATTAATAAAATCGACTACAGTACATTCATTATTCAGTACGTTTTAAATTGACGGGAAAAAAAAAACTTTTTTTCACCATTTATTCATTTATCGAGTTGGATGGACTTAATTTTCCCCAATCTTCAGTAGTTTTAAATTTACGGAATCGACCTCCCTTATATTACCCTTCACCATTTCATATTGACGCAATTGACCTCCCCTCCCCTTCCCCTTCAATAAATGTATAAGGGCGGAATCATCCTCCCTTCCTTAACTACTTTCATAATGACGGAATCGACCTCCCTTCCTTCAACTTTTCAATACTTTTTAAAGTGAAGGGAATATTTCCTTTTTTTTATTCTTTAACATGCATTTTTTACCGGATTGCCTCCCCTACCCTTCAGTATTTTTTATTGACCAGAATGATTTTCCTTCTTTTACCCTTCAGTATTTTTATATTTATCGAATTGACTTTCCTTTCTTTAACCTTTAAAATTTTAAATTTAACCCGCCATACTTCACTATTTTTATCAGTCAATATTGTTTAACCTGTTAGTGCCCAACGTCATATTTATAGGACAGTTTCCTTTTTCTAAAACATATATTGTGGTAGCACAATTGTTTCAATTTTGTCTTTTATCTAGAGGAGAATTATAAGTTTCCCTTCCACCATAATTTATTAGTGATTTAAGTTTCTATCACTGGATGTATAACTATATGGCGCAGGGACATTTCGAACTGAAACGATAACAAATAGTTGATATTAGCCATTTAGTTGAATAACATATTATACCACTTTTTTCATAAAACCACTTTTTGCACCACTTCAATATAAAAAGTCGGGATAAAACGGGTTAATCGACAGGATGGACTACCGTACATTCAATCTTAATTTTTTTTTACTATACCCCTTTTTGGTCTATGATATTCATATCTAAAATCTTTAAAAGACATTTGTAATTATCAAATATTTTTCAATGCATCTTAAAACTTTATTTTTTGAGAGACCTTTATACCAATAAAAAATGCAGAATAGTCTAATATGTTCTTCTAATTAGAAACAAAAACAAGCATTCAATTGCTATTTAGAAGTTTTTACGAACAAATATTTAATCATTCTTTTTTATTTTTTCAAACACTGTCTGTGTAAAATGTTTAAAATTTTAAACTTAATACCGGCCTTTGGATACGTATTTTAACATAAGCGATACTATTTTAAAAACATTTTAAGTTAAAGTGTTTCCTAAAGTGATGATACTAAAAGTACCAAAGGCGGAACTATTAGAAACTTCTAAAGGCAAAAATCTTTTCTTTAAAGTAATTTGCAAGCTTTATTTCTACAGTTTTGCTCGTAAAGTATTTGACATTTAGAAACACAATTTTGTTTTTAGTCCTCTTGAAGAAGAAACACTTAAAACTCGGAATATAAACTATGCAGAAGTTTCTTTATACAGAAGTTTATCAGTGTCATAAATTTTATTCTTGTCAAGTCTTAAAGAAAAGAATTTTTCTACTTCACTTAAAATACTTGAAGTAGCGATGAATTACGAGTCTTTGCAATTATCTAAAAAATGGAATTACTGAAATTCGTTAGCTGTATCACTGCTACTAAAATATATAATAAGTCCTTAAAGGCATGTTTATTTCTTTTTACTTATTTAAATTATATTGATTTATTCATGATTCTGCAAATTCATATTCTAGAAAAATTATTGAGAAATGAGTTATATACAAGTCAATTTGAAAGTATTTCTAGCAATTTACTTTTAATTAATGATCAGCATTAATTGTGTGTTTACATAGAATGCCATTATAAAAAAAAGATTTTTTAAAATGAAATGCTGTTTTTGATAATTATGAAAAAATTTTTCTCACATTAAGTACATTTTATAAACTCTCTTTAAACACTGAGCAACATTAAAAGCTATTAACTACCATTAATTAGATGTGCTGTGTAAGTTGTTAGTTCATTGCTATATTCACTGAAAGTCATTGTTTAAATATCGGTGTCATAAATTGTACTCTTGTCAGCTCTTTGGTTTTAAGCCCTCTTGAAAAAGAAACACTTAAAACCCGGAATATAAACTATGCAGAAGTTCCTTTATACAGAAGTTTATCAGTGTCATAAATTTTATTCTTGTCAACTCTTAAAAAGAAGAGTTTTTCTATTTCACTCAAAATACTTGATGTAGCAATGAATTGCAAGTCTTTGCTATTTTCTTAGAAATGAAATTACCGTTAGCTTCAATTATTCACTGCTACTAAAATAGATAATAAGTCTTTCAAGGCACATTTATTTCTTTTTACTTGCTTAAATATTAGCAATTATGTAATTTTATTCATGATTCCATTAATATCGAGAATTTAGCCATATCACAGATAGCGCTGTAAGGTTGATTTTAATGTAGCAGCAATCTTTATCACAAAACCCCAACAAAATTTATAAATGATTAGCAACAATGTAAACAAAAAACAATGTAAATTTTTACTATGCTAATTTAACCCTTTCGCGCCGACTGTCACAAATACGTGCCAGCATAAAACCGTATCAACCAGGGTAAAAAGATAAAACTGGTAATCAAAGTAATTCTTTAGCAGTTTATTTGTGGGAGGAGTTATAATTGTTTGATTTATTTAATTCACCATTAATTTGTTCAAAATAAAACTATTTAGTTATACTTTGAATTAACATTGATTATATATATGATTAAACTAACAATAATTAAAGTAAAAGCGAAGTAAGTCTGTCAAATCAGAAACGACAACATTTAAGCTACCGTTTTTTATTTAATTACATCCTGATTCTGATTTTGTACGAATGCTTTTCTGAATCTCTCGTCCCCAAGGGGTTAAGTGAAATGAGGACTACGCATCATCATTAAAAAACAAGCAATAAAAACTGGTAAACTATATTTTTTAAATATAAATTCGTGCCTTTATTCAATCTTTAAAGAAATATTGACATAGTAACATTTCTGCTTTGTGAAAATATTGATTTACCAGTCAATCTTATTATGTCAATTAAAAGAAACCGCAAATACAAAATCAGTTGCAAGGTTGAATGCTATTTAGGATACAAGTCAGTTTAAAACTATTTCATTAAGTAATTTAGTTTTAATTAACCAATACCATTAATTGTCTCTCTTAGCCATAGAGTGATGCCATTAAAAAAGAGTTTTTCAAAAAATATATTTTTCTTACGAATATATTTTTCTAATATTTTTTAAAGTACATTTCTTTAAAGCAAATACAGTTTTTATTAAACACACAGATAAAAACTATTCACTACCATTAACTTGATGTTATGAGTAAGTTAATCGATTTTGTTATATTTACTTAAAGTCAATACTTAAATATTTTATCTGTGTCATAAATCTTGCTCTTGTCAACTCTAAATGCAAAGAGTTTTTTCCACTTCTCTTGAAATACTTGAAGTAGCAATGAATTACGACCTATTGCTATTATCTAAAAAAATGAAACTTCTAAGATCTATGTATGCTTATTGTTTTTTAATATGGATAATAAATATTTAAAGACGTATTTAATTTTTGTGAATTTTTAAATTTTTCACTAATGTATTAGCAAGTGTTTTCCTTTGTTCATGAGCCACAAAACTGTATAATAAAAAAAAACTATTATAAAATTAGTAATATGCATGGTAATTCAAAAGCATTTTATTAATAGTGAGCCTTTAATTTAATAAATTTATATATTGTATTAGAACTTGGAATATCATAAGAAAATGAAAAAAGAGTTCCGAAAATACCATTTTTAATGATACTGTAGCCTGCTAGAATTTTCATTCTAAAATTACGGTAAAATAACCGACAGCAGACTGTCCATCTTATTGATCGTAAAGTTTACGATAAAATTTTTTTTTTGCCTTTACGGCTTTGAAACCGCTAACTAGTATGGCAAAAACTATGAATACTGAACTATACGGTTTCTTAGCTATTTTCATTTAGCACGGTTTCAAAGCCGTAAAAATGAAATTTAACTAGACATTGAAACTTGGCTTTTCATTAGGTAATGGGCATTTGTAGTAGGTTGCGGTTGAGTTTTGTTTTATCAGATTAATTGTGAAACGAGTTTTAATTAATTTGTCTAGTTGTTTCACCTATCGTAAGAGATGGGAAAAATTAGACTCTTTTGTGTTAAGCAACTCTATGGTGCTTCCACCTATGTTTGAATGAGAGTATCTGAATCTAATATTCCAGGGTCGAAAATTGGGGAATTGAAAACGCAGGAAACTCTTCATGTTTTGAAGGGAAAGGAAGAAATATTGTGGTGCCAACGCTGGGACACAAACCCCGTTCTGTCGGTTATGAGATTGTCAGAATAGCCCTCTCGATTACAATATATGTACTTAGCTCCAAGGAACTAAGGTGCTTTATTAGAGCTTAGTTAGTGCAGTAAAATTCTTGTTAATTCCATAATCGTAGAGGTTCAATCGTTAAAATTCTTTAATCGTATTAGGTGAAAGCATTTAATCAGTTTTTCTCCCAGTTACCATTTTGAATTGACAGTTTACCATATTATTTACGGTAATTTGACTGTTTCGTTTGAATATCATAAAATAACAAATTAATAAATTGTTATTTAACCATTTTTTTGCGAGAGATTTTTAACAGTGTATGCTGTAACAATTTTCATGTAAAATTGCTCAGAAGTGTTACTAAATTAAAATATTAAATAAAAAAATAATTACAATCTTTTTGATGTCATAAATTTTGCTTAAAATAAAATAAAATTAGTTTCATGCAAACCTTATCTTTCATTTTAATATTATCTTTTATCAGAAAAAATTTAGTAAAAATTATTAAAAGACAACCAGGATGATTCTTCATGCCTGTATGACTGAAATATAATTAGAAATAAAGTAAAAATAAATGTTTGAAATAAAATAAAAATTTAGCTTGATGAAAATTCTATGAGTTAAATATTAAATTTTATCTCTGAAATTTTGTAAAATTCGTTAAAAGGTTTGTTTTTTTATGACCGTGTGGCATTAGAGATAAATCCATCACTTGAAAGGAAATGGAAGGAAAAAATTAAAATAAATAAAATCAGATTCATTCATTAAA
The DNA here is from genome assembly GCF_982258835.1 of Parasteatoda tepidariorum. NCBI lineage: Eukaryota > Metazoa > Arthropoda > Arachnida > Araneae > Theridiidae > Parasteatoda > Parasteatoda tepidariorum. The sequence goes on from NC_141759.1 coordinate 44,179,894, forward strand.
GATCAAATAATTCGATATTTTCTTTTTAAAAAAATCACAATAGTTAGAATCCTAAAATTATGCAAAAATGTTTAAAGGAAGCCAGATTATTTTTAACGCCTATTTAACCTACCTATCATTTTTTTTAATAAAGTAAAAAAACGGGTAAAATAGTTAACAGAAATTGAATTAGATACAATTAGTTGAATATTAATTTTTATAAGTAAAATTTCGTAAAAATTCCTTAGAATAAAGCAATTACGTTTTACAGACTCGTATATATAAGAGATAGATCTATTATTGTAATTTTAAAGAAAAGAAAAATTAAAGGCAGATTTATTCATTAAAAACTTCCCGATTCGATGTTATCTGTATCCTGTAAAATTTTATTAACATCCTTAAAGAAACTGACTCATTCTACCTATGCGACATTTCTATAATTTTATATAAACTTAAAAAAAGTAATTAAAATAATATAAAATTTAATTTTGATGCAAAAATGAATAATGAAATCTATCTATGAAATTTTGTAAAATTTGTCCAAAGAAAAATGGACTCGCTTTCGAAAACAGGCACACAAAATCGATCCTTCATCTGGGATAAAATGAAAGAAGAAAATTATAATGAAATAAAATTCCTTTGCTTATCACTTTTCATTCGTTGTTATTTTTTAACTGTAAAATCCAATAAAATTTGTCAAAAAGAAAAGCAGTCTCTTTCGTCATGTCCGTGTGACAGAAGTGACACATACATCATATGTCTCTTTCTCTGGAAGATCGTGACCATCAAAAAGAATAAAAAAAGTGAGATGCAATAGTTGTCAAGAAGTCATCTGACAGATGACGCGAATGTGGTGTTGCGTGTGGATGGAGAAGTGCTGTTCGTCGTTCTTTTTGTCCACCATGTCAAAAGACAGAGTGATGCCATGGAGGGCAAAAATACACATTTTTTATTCTGAGCACTAAGAAAGTTGTCTGCAAGTTATGGTTAGGAGTATACAATGAGTAGGCAGCTATTGGCGTAAAATAATAAATTGTTAAATGATTACGTGATCAATTCCCATTGTAAGACTCTTCATTGGAAGTTTGCTAATAGGAAAATCCAATGACAATTATTTATCAACATACTATTTTTTTTTCTTAATGCAAGCGGCATAATATGTCCTAATATTTTAAGCAATGAATCCAAACAAAAAAAATCATAATGTGGTTTATGTAATTAAAAATTTCAAATTGAATTTTCAAGGAATTCAAATGAATTCAATTTTTTCAAGGGATTTTAATGAGAGCACAAATATAGAAGTGCTTTTACAGAAATATTTTGAAACTTAATTAACAACAAAAATTAATTGCTGATAAATCTATGTACGTACAGAATTATTCAAAATTTTCTCCATGGTTCGAGTACACACTAAATTAGGGTTTCTCAAAATTGGGCAAAAATGTGTCTAAATTGTTCCTAAACCATTACAGTCGAATTTGAAAACATTGTGTACTCATTTATTGAGTACATTGCTAAAAAGTGTTTCTCAAAATTGAGCAAAAATGTGTCAAAATTGTTCCTAAACAATTATAGTCCAATTTGAAAACATTATGTACTCATTTATTGAGTACATTGTTAAGAAGTGTTTCTCAAAATTGGGTAAAAAATGTGTTGAAAATAGTTCCGAATCAAGTGAAGTCAAATTTGAAAACCCTATGTACTTATTTATTGAGTACATTTTATTTTATATTTTATAACCGTCGTTGAACAGTCGACCCAGTTTTCGGCTTTACGACTTCTAATGTTCGACTCCGTATCCTTATAATTTTGAACCCAATCCAGAAGACGAGATAACTCATGGATCAAGTATTGAGAGAAATTTGCCTTCGTGGAGGATTTTTTGAGGGAACTAACCCGCATTTGCGTTGCATGGAGAGGAAGATCACGAGAGCCTCCCACGGTTAGCCTGATGGCAAAGGGACTCTAAACCATGATCGATCTACCACTAAGGATATTTCACTTCAGCACCGCGGTCGGTGCAAGCCGGATGCGGATTTGTATCGACCAGCCATCACTGGGATTCGAACCCGGTTTACCTCATTAGAAGGCGAAAGCTCTAACCTCTGAACCATCATCATTAAGTACATTGTAAAAACTGTGATGTAATGCCCATCCAAAGTTGGTGTATAAAAACTTTAAAAATTGTGTTTTATCACAAACTAATACCGAATCGACCGTTCATACACAGTTTAAAGGATCTAGTTAAATCTAAACACCACTGATGGATAAAGAACACACGAAGTCAAATGTATTTATTTTGTTCGTTTTAGTGTAGTTTTTGTATGCTCAATAAGTTATCGAAAATAAAGTTAAACCGTGATTTGATTTGATTTATGTTAGAAGTGATATAATTGATAACAGATAAATCAAGCTACTCATGATGAGTGAGTTTACCTAATTATGAACATTATTATTTCTGAGATTATGAACTTTGAATTTTGATGTTTATGTGATCTGAAGACATAAATTTTTGATTTATGATGGCGGACAACGAAGCGTAACTAGGCTTAGCTGTTTAGCCCAATGCAAGACCATAGTCGATTATTAGCCACAATCTTCAAATCATTTTTGAGACTATGCATTTGGAACAAAAATGCGTACAGGCTGTTTCAATTTTAAGCACGTCCTACACTCAATAATGAGTTGAATGAGAAATTTGATATTCGACTATATTTGTTTTGGAGCTAATTGTCATGTTTTTGTTCAATTTTGCGAAACCCTTTTTACAATGTAGGTCCTAGTAAAAAAAAAATCATTGACGATTAAAAAAATAGCAAAAGCAAACCTCATACTAATAATAGTAACAAAGTCAAGTTCATTTAAAGCTGTTTGAGTTATTCTACGTATGAAATTTGTGATTCGGCATGTAACAGTAAGCTAGCCTAGTTCCTATCGGACTTATCCAACATGGTACCATCAGCGGTGTTGACAGCTCGTGTTATTCCTCACCTCAGTTTTACTAAATCACTCTGCAAAGGGATTAAAGAAAGGGATCTTTTATGTAGCATCTCTAGAAAAAGTAAAATTTGAAAAGGATCACAAGTACTTTAATCCTTTCAAGCAGTTTTGTTTAATCACATATCAAAGGGATTATGAAAACTAGGTTTTTTACATAGCCTCACTTGAAAAAGTAACATTTGAAAAGGAACACACGTACTTTAATCCTTTCACGTAGTTTTGATGAATCCCATAGCAAAGAGTTTAAGAAAACTAGGTTTTTTACATATCCTGTCAAGAAAAAGTAACATTTGAAAGGGAACACGCCTACTTTAATCCTTTCACGTAGTTTTGATAAATTCCTTAGCAAAGGGATTAAGAAAACTAGGTTTTTTACATAGCCTGTCTAGAAAAAGTAACAATTAAAAAGGAACACTCCTACTTTAATCCTTTCACGTAGTTTTGATAAATTCCTTAGCAAAGGGATTAAGAAAACTTGGTTTTCTACATAGCATGTTTAGAAAAAGTAACAATTAAAAAGGAATACTCCTACTTTAATCCTTTCACGTAGTTTTGATAAATTCCTTAGCAAAGGGATTAAGAAAACTAGGTTTTTTACATAGCCTGTTTAGAAAAAATAACATTTGAAAAGGAACACGCCTACTTTAATCCTTTCACGTAGTTTTGATAAATCCCATAGCAAAGGGATTAAGAAAACTTGGTTTTTTACATAGCCTGTTTAGAAAAAGTAACAATTAAAAAGGAACACACCTACTTTAATCCTTTCACGTAGTTTTGATAAATCCCATTGCAAAGGGATTAAGAAAGCTAGTTTTTTTTACATAGTTTGACTAGATAAAGTAACACGAGAAAAAGGATCACACGTATGATTTTTTCAAGCAGTTTTATGAAATCAGAAGGCGAAGGTATTATGGGTCTTTTGCACAGTCTTATTAGGAAAAAGTCCACAACAATCATATCACAAACGAAAAAAGAAACACGTGCTGTGGTCATGTCTTTTTATTTTGCCTCATGTTAAAAAGTAACACACGAAATGGATCACATGCTCTGTAGTACCACGTTGAAATGAATCTGGGATTAGCTAAAATATTGTATTGATATAAGCCGTGTGATCAAGTGTTCACATACAAAACGCGTGTATGGGCAAGGGTTAAAGCCCTATTATAGCCACCTGTAAAAAGTTTTTAAAAAAGTAGCTGATTTACTTTAAACCATCAAACAAACATATTACTTAACTATGAAATGAGTTACTTATATTGTTAACATAACGCATAAGTTAAAATACTTCGTTTCATGCAACAACAACAAAAAGAAAAAAGAAGGGTAAAATGTCCTAATTCTTTTACTACTATTTTAATTTTAACACGAGGTTTTGTCTCCTGGAGTAAGGGATGTAAATAAACTTGAATTATCTCTGCACTTAATGCTTGGTTTATTTCAGATGTACCCATTTTTGCATTGCTTTATTATATTGCATCTAAAATATCTGAACCATCTTTGTGTTAGCGTCCATCAAAAATACATAGTAAAATATATAGTTCAAATATTGCGATTTTTAATCCCCGAACACCTCATGACCTGCAAATGCCTGATTTAAAAATAAATCACTATAAATGCATTACATAGACTTCTGAAGCCTGAATTATAAATAACCCTTTGTGTATATTTCAGTCCAAAATTAATAAATTGCCAGTGACTGATGGCCGAAGGTAATTTTTAACAGTGGCCACTTTTTAAAAGCCTTTAAAACACGAATTTTCAAACGTGGCCAGTTTTTAAAAACCTTTAAAACCCCAAGTTTCAATCGTGGCAACTTTTTTACACACCTTGGTGGCTCAAATGATTGAGGACTGGTCGATACGAATTCCGCACCCGGTTCACACTAACCACAGTGCTAACGTAAAATATCCAAAATATCCTCAATGGTAGAAGGATCATAGGTTAGAGTCCCCTTATCGTCAGGCTAACCGCAGGAGGTTTTCGGGGTTTCCACTCCGTGTTGCGCAAATGCTGGTTAGTTTCATCAAAACGTCCTCCACGAAGACAAATTTCTCCCGATACTTGATCCAGAACATCCTTTCACTCCTGGATTCGATCCGAAATTTCAAGGCTACGGAGTTGAACATTAGTAGTCGTAAGACCAAAAATTGGGTTGGCTGCTCAAAGAAGGTTATAAAATACAAAATAAAATATATTTTTATTATTCTAGCAATTTTGCATTTGGGGCATGAAGGTAAGTTTATTCATCATTGCTTGTGATAAGTAAGGTCATAAAAAGTTACAATCTCATCTTACTTCTTCTTCTTTTAATCTTTGAGTTGGGCACCTGGCCCCTATCCCATCCATCATGTTTGTTTTGATAATTGTGGTAGGAATTTTAAGGTCAACAGTCTATGTGGTGGCTGTATCTCTTATTACTCTTCGTACATAAACGTATAAGTTTTAACTTTGACTTAATTTTTTGATAACTAAACAAATATTTAATTTGAAAGGGATATTTTGCGTAACAGTTTATTAGTTTCATTTATAAAAATGCTACATTTCACTCCATTGTTCATTATAATTTAAATAAAGTAATCTAAAATCTGTAAATAGCACCAAGAAAACTTAAACTAATGTTAAAGCGAGCGAAAAGTTTAGAAACATACTTTTTTATAGAGTCAATATCTCTCTAGAGAAGAAACTATTTCGTATGAATTAACTTATTTTAATATAAACGTTTGGAAAAACGAACGGAGATAATTACATGCAAATTTATTCGGCACTCTTCTTCGTTTAACCTGCTTGCAAAACTCTGGATGTAAACTTGATGATCATAAGTCAGGGTGAGTTTAAGTTATTTTACTTGTCTTGCTGATTGTATTTAAATAAAACAGCAGTTTTAACAAATAGTTTTTTAGCAAGGATGTTAAGTATTGCATGCGCTATGCAATTACCCGCTGCTGATATCGATGTTTTTTTAACGGAAGAACAGTCGCATTTATGGCTTTTCTAAAACCATCATTTGGGGACAATATGACCCTCAATAGAAATTAATGTTATTGAAATGTAAATGAGCTTTTAAATGATGAATATTGTTGAAAATAAAATATGTAAGAGTTTTTAGAGATTCAGATATTTTTTCTCGCTTTTTTATTAAGGCAATCATAATATTAGATTATAGTGTAACATTGTATTAGATTATTTTTTCGCAAGAGCGCAAGTAATACGAATATAAACTAACGGACGAGAACATTGATTATATTAGCACACAACACGTTCTAAGATGTTAAGTTCCATCACTAGTTAGACATTAGCGGAAGCGTATACAGCATGACGTGAAAGTGACAACAAAACACCGATAAAATATTTACCAGCATTTCTCATAGCTAGCATTCATTCTATTCTGTACCCGTTAAAAAGCATGTTCTTATATTTTAGGGGCTGAATTTCATTAAATAGTTTCTATCTGATGCACGATATCCTAATCTGTAGTTTTTCGACAAATATAAGAATGAATTCGCAATGAGTAATTGTGGGGGACAAATGATTCAAGTATTGAGAACAGCAATATCACAAACGTTATAAAAAAATGCCAGTTTCAACCCCTGTAGATTAATTTCTTAGCATCCAATCTGTTAAGCCTACGTCACTATTTCGTGCTATTGTAGTACGAGACAGTGTTTCGCTTCTACTCTTTGCTATCGCTGGCAAACACATTCGCATGAATACTATACAGAATTCTGGTATTATTTTTCTTTTGCACCTATACAGTAAGAATTTATTTTTTGTTTTGCAGTGCAAAAGATGATTGTCATGACAAAGAGGTCACATTGAAATTAGGAGGACATTTTCTTTTGTTTGCACCTATAAAGTAAGTATTTAGTTTTTGTTTTGCCGTGCAGAAGATGATTGTCATGGCGAAGAGGTCGCATTGAAATTAGGAGGACATTTTCTTTTGTTTGCACCTATAAAGTAAGTATTCAGTTTTTGTTTTGCAGTTCAAAAGATGATTGTCATGACGAAGAGGTCACATTGAAATTAGGAGGACATTTTCTTTTGTTTAACCTATAAAGTAAGTATTTACTTTTTGTTTTCATTGGTTCAAACGTAGTATCCCTGAAATGTAGTTTTTTGCACGAAAAAAAACTTATGTTTTACTGAGGCAAAAAATGTAATTCCGCTTCTCCTACAGTTAAAGTATGGTTCCATAATTAGAGCACTATACTTTCCCCAGTTTGTTTTTCAACTTGCACAAATGAAAATAGCCATTCAAAAAATATAGTTTCCACTTTATATAAGATGTTATATATATATATATATATATATATATATATATATATATATATATATATATATATATATATATATATATATATATATATATATATATATATATATATATATATATATATATATATATATATATATATATATATATCATTGATCGTTGATATATATATATACTAGCCGCTTAAGGCGGCCAGCTGTCCGCCACGCTAAAGGTTTTCACAAATAAAGTTTTTTAAAACATAGCAGGAAATTTGAAGATTAGTGGACAATTAAAGTGTTCCTGTCCTGCAACGTTGTCTTCATACCCAGTTCTGCTGCAGATGTGTTATAGCTCTTGAGGATGTTTGAAGATGTAACTTTGCTATGGTAACCTAAGGCCTATGGTAACCTAACCTATAATATAACTATCAGGTGGAGACTTTTTTTTTTAAAAAAAAAGGCCTCAGAAATTGTAAAAGCATACAAAAGTTGCTTTCGAAATCATCATTGGCCAATAGCTGAAAATTACAGCGCAGTTAATAAGATATTTAAGAAACAGCAATAAAATATTCCTATTTCTTCCTAATTTTCCCCTAATAAAATATTAATATTCCTATAACTTCCTATTCTTGTAAAACTTCTTTATAAACAATATTTTTAGTTTTTCCATTTGGTGCGAATAAGTATAAGTTCTTTTCTTCACCAACTCTTGAGCAGCCAACATAAAGCTGTCCATGTGAAAAGCAAGGCTTCTGCAAGTCAAGACCAAGGACTTTTAAAGATTGTCCCTGAGATTTATTTATACTCATCGCAAAACTAAGTCGAACAGGAAACTGAAGTCGTTTAAACTGAAATGGATTGTCTGAAGATATAATGGGGATGCGAGGAATAAGCACACTATTTCCTGTTGACTGTCCTGTTATAATCATCGCTTCAATAACATTAGGCATCAATTTTTTCACAATCAATCTTGTTCCATTACACAATGCAGGTGGATCCAAATTTCTTAAAAGCATAATTGGTGCTCCAATTTTCAATTCTAATTTATGTGCAGGCACTCCAGGTGGTTCCAATGAGTTCAAAAATTCTGTCGGATAGTTGACAACTTGATCTATTTCCATGACAGCGTCCATCGACTTGTAAATTTCCAGAGCACCAGGTAATTTTTTTAAAAGTTTGTTATTTATCACGTTAACAATATCATTTGTTGGAGAAAGGATAGCTCTTTCACATAGCCATTGAGGGTTGCAGTAATTTTCATGAATATTAGGAAAAACAATTTCTTTGAGTTCGTCGGTTGTAGCAACACGATTTCCAATATTTTTCACATCTATAAGCCCTTCTTTATCGCCACTAATATCACCATTTCCAAGTCTTAGAAGATTGTTGGCAAATTCCTGAGCAAAGACTTCTCCTGTTAAATGAACTCGCATATTTGTTTTCAGCCGCAGTCTTTGAACATTTGTCCAAATGTAAGATGACTTTATACATGCATGTATTTCATCTGCCTTTGTCCCACGTTGTATTACGGGAAGTGTTTGTCGAAAATCACCAGATAAAACTAAAGTTACACCTCCCATACACTTGTTGTTTTTTAAAAGGTCTTGCATAGTGATATCCAGGGCTTCTAAAGCAGCTTTATGTGACATAGTGCACTCATCCCAAACTATTAGTTTACATCTTCTAAGAACATCAGCTTTGTGTGAGCTTCTGGAAATATTGCAGGTAGGATGCTCGACGGTTGATAAATTTAAAGGTAATTTAAACACTGAATGAGCTGTTCGTCCACCAGACAAAAGAGTTGCAGCAATACCAGAGGATGCAACAGCAAGTGCAATCTTATTTCTTTGTCTCACTTTTGCTAAAATCAGATTTATGAGATAAGTTTTTCCTGTTCCACCAGGTGCATCCACAAAAAATATTCCACCGACGTCATTAAACACAGCAAATAAGATTTTCTCCAAAGCTTCCTTCTGGTCTTGAACCAGATTTGGCTCATTCGAATCAATGTATGATGTCATTTCATCTGTATTGTAATTTGTTGCCCTCAAAATTTCTCTGTTTAAGTCAATGGTACCTGTTTGTTGTGGCAAAGGAAGTCCATAAGTTTTTAAACCAGAACCACCCAATTCTTTGACCTTGTTTTCAAGAAGAATTAATGCCTGATTGAAGATGGCATCATCATAATTTAAATCCATGTCAGTACTTCTAATCCTGGCCTGGTGCAAAACATCTTCAGCCATATTTTCTCTTTGTAAATTCCACAATTCCAGAGGGTTTGCAATAGAACATGTTTGCAACATAATTGCAAATAAATTACGCAGCATTTCAGGTGATCGAACAACAGCAGCTTCTTCTAGCGTGCTTTTCCAGTGCGAGTCATCTTCAAGAAGTCCTCTTACCTGGCAAGCCTGCTTAAATGTTTCGCATTTTATTTCTCCAAAAGTCTTTAAGTCATTGAAAGATGTAGGTCCGTGCACCTCATGAAGCAGCAGTCGAAGATGAAAACATTCGGAATTGTTAGGATGAATAGTGTAGACGCGACCAAGTGCATCACTTGATTTAATTCCTGGGTCTTCAGATACTGTCTGACCAGATTTCCGCCGAACCCACTTTTTGCTGCTTGCAGACCATGTATAATACTTTGGCAACTGATTATACAACAAAGTGCGAGCAAAATCATCGTTTTGACATAAGCTAAAAAAAGAAGTAAGTGTTGTGGCTGGTGGAGCTTGAGCTCTTTCCCGTGCATTTTCTGATGTGAAGTAAACTCGCTGGCCATTCTCTAAGTGTACACTTAAATGAACAACTGTTGGATGCCTTTCATGTATAGGGAAACCCAAAATACGCCACACTGCCTCATTGCTACTGATGTATCGTCCTATTTCATAATGCTGTAATTCATCATGCACACTTTCGTCGTTGGCAATGTTAAATACAGCCATATCAGATCCTTTGTTTACGTATTTGCAAACATATTTTATAGATTTTATCGAATTACAAAATTCCACATTAATATGGGCATTAAAAGTTTTTGACAACAATGGACAAAAAGGAACTACCCATCTATTATCAATAACAATATCAGAACTCCGTACTTTTTTAACTGTCGTATAACCACCATCCTCTGGACTCTGTCGACGATACAGGGGATATCCATCTTCCCCTGTTTGTGTTTCTTTCAAAAAATTTCGAGGATACCTCTTCGTACATTTTCCATCTTTCATGCAAGGAGACTGTTGATTCAGGATCCCACAAGGGCCATGTATCATTTGCGTCTTAATAACATCATGCAAAACTGGATCAATTTTTGGATCTGGTATTTCTGCACTTATTACATTATCTATGCTATGAACATGGATTTTTTCATGCAGCCAAATTAAGATATGAGCATGTGGGAGACCACGTTTTTGCCACTCTATTGTGTACATAAAACATTGAACAGAGCCAAATACTTTTCCTTTGTTGATGAGAATCATAAGAGCTCTTAGTTTAAGATGAAAAACTCTTGCTAGCAAATCATGTCGATCGTGACTTCTCTGCCTAGGCATTAATTCATTGGTAACCTCCTGCCACTGAGGATTACAGGTGAATGTAATAAACAAATCAGGCTTCCCGTAATTTCTAACATATGTCATCGCATCTTGAGTTCGCTCATGCATGTAGCGTGGACCACCAGTAAATGTAGAAGGTAAAATTACCATTTTACCTATATCATGAACACTCCCGTCTCTGTTTAGGGCATCCTTGAGATGAACATACTCTTCAACACGTAGTTTCTTCTGGTTCAAGCGTACAAACCTCAGTCGCTCAGATTCAATTTTTGCGAACATGTCCACAATAAATTGATTAAAAAGTTCCTTGCATCTCAAAATAATATTGAAATTTGCAGCTCGAAACATAATTCGATAGGCATAAAAATCCATTGCTGAAATTTTCTTAGAAGTCGGGAAGCCAGTAGTTGGGTTTACTTGCCTTAGTTCAAAATGGTAGCCGTCTTCACCTTGCCAGAACATCAAAGGATACTGCAATGCATCATATGCTCGGTGTGTTTCTGCAATTTTTTTAATTTCATTACTTTTTAATTCCAATACTATATCTCTGCTGCTGTATACATCACCTGCAAGAATAACTGCCACCTCCGATGTATTTGGAGCATTAAATCGTCTTTCATGCTGAACGACAGGTGTTTTATCTGCCTGAATTATAACTTTTAATTCAGGAGTCATTTTCTCCATGGCCAACTTAAAACTTCTCACGTAATTATTGTGTTCATGCAACATTTCTTGCAAACTTGAAACTAATGCTTGTTTTACTTTCAAAACATTCCTGCAACGTTGTTCGGATTGCTTTTCCTGATCACCTACAAAGTATAATTGAAGAAAATTTGGCTTATCATTTATTTGTGGTTGTAGGCTTCCTATTCTGTGGTACACTTGTCCCTGAACTTTGAAAGTAGGCATAAAGCCTTGTTCCCGAATTTCACTCCCAGATCCAAATGATGTCATCTGAAAGCATGAATTGTATCTTCTGATGTTACTCTGAAAATGTACTGTTTCAATTGAAGAATCTGTTAACAATGCCAGTAGAGGTTCAGGAGGTGTTTGAAGTTCACATAGCTTAATTTTTCCATTGCTACAACACATACTTGGTGTTTCACCTTTCCATTTTAATGCCTGGCAAGAAATGCATTCTGTTGCCATTCCGCCAATTTCTATCAATGGATCTGATGCATAACATAAAGATGGGTTGTACATAAATGCAGAGTTTTCCTTGTCTTGCCACAAATGCAATCGAGCTTGGGATGTTGAAGCACGATTTTCTTCTAGCCTTCTTCGACGTTCCTGGGATGTTTCTAGGGTCCTTGCATTTCTGGTTGAGACACGATTATTTTCTAATCTTCTTCCGCGTTCTTCAGATGTTTCTCGGGTCCTTGAATTTCTGGTTGAGACACGATCATTTTCTAATCTTCTTCCGCGTTCTTCAGATGTTTCTCGGGTCCTTGCATTTCTGGTTGAGACACGATCATTTTCTAATCTTCCTCCGCGTTCTTCAGATGTTTCTTGAGCCCTAGCACTGCTTGTCGAAATTCGGTCATATTCCATCCTTCTTTGACGTTCCACAGACGTTTCTTGGGCCCTTCTTCTTCTTTGAGAATCTCTTAATGTCTTTTTCTTTGACAAAATACAAAGTTTTTTGGAAGGCGGTTCTGCCATATCAGTAATCGGGTGTTTAAGAAGTCAACGAATACTTTAGAACAGCAATTACTATGAAAGCAAATCATGAAACTTCAATATTAAAATCTAAGTGCCTACCTGCAAACTGAAACTTTCTGAAAATAACTAATTACATTTAATAAAAACTGTTAAAATAAAGAATAGAAAAACCAAAGAGATCCAAGGTAAGTGTGATCGTTCCTTCAAAAACAATTAAATTCCTATTTTATATATTATATAGCTACTACGCTTAAGAAAAAAAAACGAAAATGCTAAATACATGAAAAGAACACGAAAACGAATTAATTTTTTATGGTATCAACTTCTATTTCTATATAATTTTTTATGGTATCAATTTATATATCTATATCGCAACAAAAATTATCGTTTTCGCTTAAGAAAAAAAAACAGAGCGTGGAAAGAAGAAGAAAAACTTATTATAACAATTATGAACAGCGACAAATATATCAAAGCGAATCGTTCTATTTACGTATCGAATATGTTGCCACATTTTTGACACAAAAGTTAAACTTTTCTCCACTTTGATAAATGTATGCTAATGCGAACCTTACAATTAAATTATTAATTCCTTTGTGTATTATTGGTTTAAGTTGTCGAAAATTAATATTTCAATTGTAAGGTTCGCATTAGCATACATTTATAAGAGTGGAGAAAAGTATATGCATTTTTTAATAGTTTTTTGAATATGGCTCTATGAAAACGAATATTACGTCAAGTGCTCAGGTATTATAATTTTGATCTAGTTGCGCTTGTATAATTTTGATCTAGTTGCGCTTTCTACGTCATTTTGCTAACATCGTTTGGTTTGTTATTTAACATCGTTTGGTTTGTTATTTCTAAGTTAATTTTCAAAAAATTAGCTGGCAACAGCAACGAAAAAGCAGAGATTTTCTTACAAAATGACTGATAACTAAAAAACTAATCCAAATTTTTGAAAAAGAAAAAAAATACTTCTTCATTATGTCAAAACACAATTATGTGCCGAGTTTCGTGCCTTGGCGAGGCTTCTGGGGCGATATATTGTGATTACAGACAGACAGATACACACACAGCCGCGTTTATTATTATGTATAGATATATATATTTATATCAACGTATAAATCAAGTAATCATGAGATATTTGTCGTGATGATCAACATAATTTAGAACCAAACTTATTGAATCAAAAAGGAATCACAAGCCTCGAAAGGAAGATAAAAAAAGAGAAATCAAGTAAACGTAGGACCCAACATAAAGAGACATAAGAACTAAGACTTCTGTTCTATGCAAGAAAGCAATACTTATCACAAATCTCGAATGTTTTCAGAAATCTCTTTGAACAAAATATTGCATGTAACATAACTTTATTTGTAATTAAACAGGCAGCTTTCACTCCCATCAAAATCCATAGAAATATCAAAATTGTCCATAAAATTATTATCAGGGATTTCTTTACAATTTTCGTTAAGCTAACTTTTAAATTTTTGATAATATTTGCCCGAATAAGCTGTGGACATGCATAATATCGTCAGAATCGCAGAAGCCATAGCAGCTCCATCTCTGCATGTGCATTTAATCAAGATAGCTTTGTTGATAATATTTGTTTTTTTAACTGCAATTTCTATGTTATTATCAGAATTAATTCCAGATAACAGAAGTTTTGCTCGGTTTCTAATCTATAGATGTGATCAAAGTATGTTTGTATTTTTTTTTAGATTATTACTATGTTTTTCACACTTTATTTACTTTCTATGGTAAACTCCAGCTGAATTTTGGAATGCATGAATCCATCCAATAAATTCCTCATCATTAATGACGCTAAAATTTAACTAAGCTACAAAATAGTATAAGAATGCTAAATAATTTTTTTTATACTTAGCTCTCTAAGTATATATTTTTTTTATCTTAACAAATTAGGATTTGCTTTAATATCACAAACAAAACAAAATATTCATAAAACCGCAACTAAAATATTATTAATCAAATTACACTTTTAATTACAGAGTATCATAAAAAATTATAAATATTTTTTAAAAATTTTACCTAAATATTTAAAATAATTATTTATACAAAATTAGATAGTTTCAGTAGATTTTCTTATAATAAATTCTGAAGTCAAACATTAATGTTATTATTAATGTGCAAAAATCAACATTAGCAACCAAAACTAAATATATTAAATAAAACATACCTGAAGTAAAAGTATATGTATTCAATTTTCTTCGAACTTACTTTCTACTGATATTTGAAGATCTTTAAGTAAAGAGATATTTTCAAAAAGATATAGAAGAGAAAGAGCAATCGAACTGAAAGATTTATTCGTTGACTGGAATAAATTGAGTGAAAATGCCTCTAGGCTAGAACCCTATCATAAATTGGATTGTCTTGGAAATATGAAATTTTTTGCATATTTTTTGAATATAGAATTTTATGAAGGTAAATTCTATCTGTTATTACAAAGATGAAATGCAGTTCTTCTACTTATTAAAATATAAGAATGGAGATAAGAAGTTTTAATACTACTTAAATTTTCTGAAGATTGTTAATAACTTATAGTAAAAATTTAAATAACATGAAAATAAATTAGTGTAAATATAACGGCTTAAACTTATTATTTATGTAACATTATTATTTGAGCTTCGTTCATATATTTGTACACATATTTGTACACATATTTGTACTTTATCATATATTGTTCATATATTTGTACTTTATTTGTACACAGCACTTTAATATTTGTTTTCTTGTGTATTGTTTTAATTCCATTATTTATCTCCGACACGTCTGTTTATATGATGTTATTTATACTTTGTTCTTGTTGTTTTAACCTTTTATATTCCCCACAAAGCTAACCATTTTAAATTCGATATTGTAATGAGCATTTTGGATTTAAAAAAATTTCCGTATGGATTTATTTCTTCCCATTATTATGTGTGACACATGTGTTTATGCGACATTGTTTGTGTTTTATTCATGTTATATTAACTTGCTTATAAACAGTACATTATTATTTGCCTTCTTCTGTATTGTTTTACTTCCCTTATTTATTTCTGACACATTTGTTTATCTGAGATTATTTGTGTTTTGGTCATGTCGTTTAAACCTTTTAAAGACAGTACAAAGTTATTCTTTTTTTATTCCATATTGTGACGAGCGTTTTGGAAAAGTTGTTTGGCGTCACCGTTTGCGTTTTGTTCATGCTATTTTAACTTTATTTATAAACATCACATTATTATTTGTTTTCTTCTGTATTGTTATTATTTCGTTGATTTATCTCAGACGCATCAGTTTATCTGAGATTATTTATGTTTTGGTAAGCGATTATTTTGTTTTAAACTTTTACAAGCAGCACAAAGTTATTCTTTTTTCTCTCGATATTTTACTAGCTTTTTGAAAAAGTTTGCTAGTTCTCTTCTGTAATGTTTTATTTATTTTCTTTATTGTTTCTGACACTTCTGTTTATGTGACATTTCAGTGTTTTGCTCATGTTCTTTTAACTTTATTTATAAACAGCACATTATTATTTGTTTTCCTTTGTAATATTTTTATTTTTTTTCTTTATGTTTGACTCATCTGTTTATCTGACATTACTTGTACTTTATTCAATGTGTACTAACCTTTTATATGTAGCACAAAGTTAAATTTTTTTAACTGTTATTGGAATGAGATTTTTGGGTAAGTTGGTTAGCTTTCTTCTGCATTGTTTTATTTTCTTCCTTTATTAGGTCTGACACGTATATGTTTGTAATATTATTTGTGCTTTTTTCAAGTTGTTTTTTCATTGATACTATAATTGCTCTGTTCTCGTTCTTTTATTGACATTATTTGGGTTTTATTCACGTTTCTTTTGCTTTTTAAATGCAGCACAAAAGTAACATATATTTTATTTGAATACTTCGGTGTAAACGGGTTTTTTGTATAAGTTTATATGTTTTCTTCTCTATTGTTTAATTTATTTTCCTTATTATCTGATTTCCTTATTATCTGATATTTTCTGATATGCCGGTTTTTGAGGAATCATTTGCGCTTTTCTCACGTTATTTTCACTTCATTTATATTCAACGACAACTAGAGCCTTTTGTATTTGAATACTTTAGTGAAAACAGACGTTTGAGGTTAGTTTGTGATCTTCTGCGATATTGTTTTTTTTAGTTTCTTTACTGTGTCTGACACACCCGTTAATGTGGCATTATTTGTGCTTTGTTTCAATGTCAGAGGTTTGAAAAATGAAGCAAGAAAGTATAAATCAAAAAGTCTATTTTTAATATCTAAAAGACATTTAAACCATACTATTTTCTTAATTTTTAATGTTATTGGATTCAGCTTTAAAATATAAACAGGAAATGATATCTAAATAGTTTTAGGAAAGAATTAATTATTGCATAAAATTCTAATAACTTCTACAAATGCCATCAAATTGGGTTTGGCCTCTTTCGATTCCGAATACAAATAAAATACTATTTCTATTGCATATGAAGCAATATCTGAGCTTCTTCCCTTCCTTTTAACTCCAAACAAAACTTCCATCCTGATTTAGAAAATTTTAAGACCACCAAATTTGGTTGTTTTATATACCTCTACCGAAAACAACCTAAGTAGGATATAGTTAGTTTTGCCACAAGCTTTGTTTTCTTTTCCTTTTAAGTTATAACCCTGTACTAACTGTGAATAATGTATCGTACTGTAATCTTCGGAGTATAACTGTATATTTTATTTTGCGTAAATGAATTTCTTAATGGTTGGAGATAAAAGTTGTTTGTTTTTGGATGGTTAATTTTTATCTGAATTTCTTTAGACCGATCTATAACTGAACATTTTTGCTGAAAAGTTGCTTTATCTTTATAAAAAATAAGTGCATCAAAATTTTCAAAAAATTGAATAAAAACCAACTACGTATTTAAAAAATAAGCAAATGGATAATCGGTACAATCAGCCAAGTAGAATAATTTGTTTTCAAAGGCAATGCTTTATGTAACGATATTTTATTCTAAAAAATATTAAGTAAAGTATTATGTTTTATTAAAAGCTAACTCTTGTTACTAAATTTCTTTTAAGGACAGGTTATTTTGTTCGTACAAACTTACTTAAATGAGGGATATGTAATAGATTTTGAACATCGTAACTCATTCAAATATTAAAGAAGAAATGAAGTTTAATTTAAATTGCACCCAGCAAGCTTTTGTTCTCTATTTTTCTTAACAAAAGTCCTACTGAAAAGATTTTTAAAATTGCAAAAACGAAAAGTTAATTTAAAATCCCGCTTCAAATCCCCAAACTTGTCTCTAGAGTAAACAATTTAATTAAATTTAAATAACGAAAACATAATTAACGCACACCCAACCTCGTTAAATAATGCATAAAATTGTTTTCAAGACGTTTTACTGCTTAACCGTTGTGTACTACACCTCTAAATACTCTTGTATTTCAAGCTTCTGTAAACTTCAAATCTTTCCCACTAACAGTCCCACTGCTTACGAATATGAATGGCTATCTAACTTCACGTGACCCTTGTGAGGTCATATTCACCGTTAATGTGCTGTAATCACGCACCTCCTTCCAGTACCCGAGAGACTAGTCTAATAACCGAAGCGCCATAACGGGGCACTTGGCTTAAAATTCGGGTACCCTTCCTAATTACCTCTCTCCTCTATGAAATATTTATAATCCCTTGTTCTGATTGGTAATAACCGAGCAGCTGAATTCTAACCTTGCTCTTGGTTCAGGAGAAAGTACTTTGAATAAAATTCTGACTGTCATGGGACTTGACATTATTAATAGAATGCCCATAAGGCTCACATTTTAACGTAAATGAGGTTATTTTAAAGTATTTACTGCTTGCTAAAGTACCTTGAGCTTTGGAAATATTCTGCCGTATCTGAAAAAGTCTGATTGATTTTATTTAAATATTAAAAGGATATTTTCGCTATTTTAACGCAGCCAACTTTTTAATACAGATTCATTGCGTTATTTAATTTAATAGAATTTCATTTGCCTAATTAAGAGGGGACGCTTTTGCTTTTTAATAAAATGTAATTTTTCTGTTTAGTTTTGCATTGTCCGAATCGAATTGCGTAATCGAACTAAAACATTTTTAGTTCGATTACATTATATTTAGCTGGGATTCTACTTTCTACACTTTTTGGGAAAATTTCTTTTAGTGGTAGCTAAGTTTATATTGCAATGCATGATTCTTTGTTCTGAAAACTCTATTTAAAAATGTCTCTCACACCACTGCATATATATGATTCAAAATCTGAAATAAAACGCCACTTCCTTCCAGCTTGTATATGATTCAAAATATATATGATTCAAACATTAATATGAAACGTCACTTTCTACCATCAAGTATATGTTTCAACATGTATATAATTACAAGAACTCATATGAAGCGCCATGTTCTTCCAGCATGCATATGATTCAACATGTACATGCGTAAAGCATGTGTATGATTCAAAAATTCATATGAAGCGTTATTTTCTTCCAGCTTTCTCACGGTGATGCTTTTAAAATGCTGGCAAATTCACCAAATATTCCTAAAACTTTAGTTTGGTAAAAATTTAGTCTATTACTCTATAAAATATTGTAGCGAAGTAGTTGAATTGAATAAAGTATATATTACTAGATAATCACCATCAAAGATATTGACTTTTCCGCTTTCAGAAAGATATTTTATACAGTGGTATATATTTAACTATTAAAACATACAGAAATTTGGTTATTTTCACTGTCAATTTGGAAGCCTCAACAAGAAATTACAGAAATAAAGCTTTCAATTATTTGAATGTATTTATTTGAGAATAAGTCTATGACAAGAATAAATATACCACAACTGCTCCGGATTCAACAAAATCGTTTAAAAGACAGTAGACAACTGCAAAACAGAATTTGCAAATTTTCGGTCTATTTTGCCAACTTCTTGGAAAGCTCAACACGACTTAACTTCAAGAAAATTGCGTATCATATAGGCCTTTGAATTATTCAAAAGTGGCGAATAAGAACTCTATTAAACGAATTTTGTAAACCGAGAACCGTACATTAAAAGATTACCACTCAAAAAATAAACATCTGCTTTCCGGGGCAGTTTAGAATCTCTCTAAGAATCAAATAATTTGTATTTCTTAAATTATTTTTAAATAGTAGGGAGAAAAATAGCTTCATGAATTTATTAAAACAAAATACATACTTAACTATTAATGGTAGAATGGTAGAAATCACATAAGGTGCGCTGCCGTGAAGCGGCATTAACCGATTCATCTGTAGTAATAAATCGATGATGGAGTAGTGAGGAGGAATGGAGATGGGAGGAAGAGGGGGTGCTCAGCATCGAGAGGGGGTTCGTGTGACTTGGACAATCAAGAAATGTTGAGTGGCATGAAGTATAATTAAATGACAATATAATCATAAACAATATAAAATAAAATAATCATGAAGATTATGATGATCGATATTATTAAGGAAGGTCATGGTTAAATATCATATATATATATATATATATATATATATATATATATATATATATATATATATATATATATATATATATATATATATATATATATATATATATATATATAAAATAAAATAGAATTAAAATAATTAAAAATAAAATAGATATATACAATAGGAAAATAATCAATGAGAGAAAATTATGTCGTGAGCTCTGCTAAGCAGTGGTGACCCAGGCATCCTGGTTAAATAACCACTCGTCTTCTGGGTTGCTCACCACACTAGTTTTAATCATACTACATAATACTTGGGGACGACCCCTTGGGGTTGCTCGCCCTCCTCGGTCCATGTATATGTTATGTAATACTGTGTGTGTGAAGTGTAATTTTGGTGGAAAAAACAAAGTTCGGCTGGGGCTGAGAGTATTTCGTGTGCTAGGGCAACACCAAACGGCAGTGATTGGGCTAAATTTAGTGTTGTCGTCAATTAATTCTATATCTAGGAGTGAGTTAAAATTGCTGGTGGTACAGGTTTTTGCTTCATCGTAGAAATTTTTATTTAACTTTTTAATATAGACGTTGATGTCATCAATTTTTAGATCCTTTTTTTATACTATTATTGCTAATGCATTTAGGGGCGCCGACGAGTCTTCTAATAATCTTCCCTTTTGCCATAGAGAGTTTATTTTTTCAATGATCACTTAAAGTGTTAATAGCGGGGCAGGTATAGGTTAGAATCACTTAACTATCAAAAGCTACTGAATTTTCCTAAATTCAGAAAATAACTTTTCTAGTGGTGGCAAAGTATATTAATAGATATGTCAAATTGCTGTGTTTGGTAAATAAAAATATTTTGTCACTGGTAGCGATATTAAAGATTTTTTTTTTTAATTTTTCAGTTTAAGCAATTTTCCACCACCACACATCGAGAATTCAAAGTGTCATATGAAATGTAATTGCAGTTAAATCGTGAGGACATTTTTAAAGAGTTTGCAAAATGATCCCTATTCTACATTTTCTACTATTTAATTCGCTACTAATTTATGAAAACATTTTTAGCGAAAGCGGAGCAGTTCGCATCCTTGTATTAATATATTAACAAATTAGGATAAAAATAATTTTTCCCATCGCTTCATATAAATAATTTATATTCATATAGAAAAATTCCTATAGACAAATGGTCATATTCCTTAACCCGTTTTATCCCGATATTGAAGAGGTGCAAAACGTGGTTTTTATGACAAAAGTGGTATAATATGTTATTCAACTAAATGGCTAGTATCAACTATTTGTTACCATTTCAGTTCGAAATGTCCCTGCACCTTATAGTTATACATAGATAGAAACTTAAATCACTAATAAATTATGGTTCAAGGGAAACTTTTAATTCTCCTAGATAAAAGACAAAATTGAAACAATTGTCCTACCACAATATATGTTTTTGAAAAAGGAAACTGTCCTATAAATAAGACCCTAGGCACTAACTACTTGGGAGAAGTATTTTATCAGGAGTCTATTTGTTGGTGAACTTTTTGTTTAAGCTCCCTACCTCTTGAAAAAATATATACTTCAAAAGTTAGAGGGTATACAAGACAAAAAAAATTTTAGCATTCGAAAAAAGTTTCCCATAAGTTTTCAAAATGGATTGAACTGTCTTCTCTTTATCAAACTTTCTAATATGAACCGATTATTTTAATTAGTAACATATATTAACCCATACCTGCAAACTCCTCCGGATTTTCCGGAAGATTTTATTTTCATATTTAAAGTGGTAGTAAGTATATACTATTTTTTCTTTTATAAACTTAATTTTTAGATGATTTTGATCACCACTATTCTTACAAAAATTAAGCACATATATTAATATGCGTTACTATCATGGTTGTCAACTTAAGTTTTTTCAATTACAACGTATTTGTTTGCTTAAAATTGAAGTTTTAATTCCATTTTAATACCACTGGGAAAAATGATAATGGAAGGGCTTAAAAGTTGGCAGGTATGTTAACCCATTATTACTTCACCACAAATATTTCAATAATATAAAAACAAGTATTTATTAAAAAGAGATATTCTATGTATGTTTAACACGTTCATTGCCAGCCGAATGCAGATGGTAATATTATATCCAACATTAAAGATTGGTAATCTGTAAAGACACAATCAAATTTAAATTTTATCTTATTTATTAATTTCATAATACTTTATAAATATATAATTTAAAAATTTTACATTACGTTCATTTTTATGAATAATACTTAAAGGTCAGGAGTAAAGTCATATTTTCCGTTAAAATAGTTGTATGATCGTATTATTGACACAACCTTTAGAGAAAATACCTTCGCGCAGTATCGCGTGATACGGCAACCAAGCTGTAAAAAAATATATCATAATCAGTTATATAAAGTGATATCATTTTAGTTTTGAAAAGGCACTAGGGATCCAAAGATGTTCATTTACATAGTTAATATACTATTTTGAAAGACAAATTTAGATTCTTTAGAATAGATACTAAGAAGAAACACTTGTGCTTAACAATTTTTACTTTTTCGTAAAAAAAAAATAATAATAACTTTTTTTTAAATCAAGCTATTTTTCTGAATGGGTAAAAATGAAAGCAATTTCATGCAGAATAATACCATATATGAACAAACATTGCTTTTTCACAAATCACTACCACTTTATATCTAAAAGAAAATTGTTACGATAAAATCGAAATTTAACTGATATATTTATTTTTAAATTAATATATAAAAAAAACAACAGCAGCGCAAATAACAAAAAAAACGACTCTGTCTGCGATTCTGTAAATATTTAAGTGAAATTCTGCTTACTATATGTAAGCTTCTTATTTGTCTTATTTTAGGTTGCAATTAATCAATTCTTAAACATTAATAATAAAATTCGGCATCTAGTATCACTTATCCAATTAGTGTACAATTTTGAAAAAAAAGTCACATTAAAGTAGGCAATATATATAGTTCAATTCATGCGCTGTTGATCTACCTAAAAGAGCAGCAAAAGCAAGCCCTGGATATCGATATAAATATAACATTTTACATACACATAATAAAAAGGGACGTTTGATCTAGAGGATAAAACAGTGAAGCGTAATTTGATCTTAACAATTTTTCCCAAACATAAAATGCATAATATTTACAGACATGTTTACTAACAATTTACATGTTTTTCTTGCTATCTAAGCTTTTATGGCTCAGAAAAACCAACGTTCTCTTCTGTGTTTTAAATTGAAGAATATAGTTTTTGTAGAAAAGCGGTGTAAAATGACACTAGAAAATCTGAGCAATTTCCGTTATCCCATTAGATTTGCTGTTGTTCATATATTTTTTGAGTTAAAAACAAATAGAAATTCTTAGCCTAGAAAGTCTACCGCCGAAATGGCGCCACAAAATACACGGGCAGAAAATTGATATTTTCTAAAGAATCGTCTGCACAATTCAGCTTGTGTAGAAAAATTTCGTTCTTAATAGCCTAACCGAGCTGGAAAGGTTCTACAAATAATACCAGAGAGACACATTTTCCATAGCTCAATAATAAAGAACTTGGCCACTCATACTACTCCAAACGCTTGAAATAGTTTTTGCCATTGCGTTTTTAAAACCATTAAATAAAGGAATTTTTTTTTAAAAAAAATAATGCTTCCATTCCAGAAAGAAATATAGTTTTTGGAGAGAAAACTGTTGAAGTTTGAAAAATATTTCTAAGTATCTTTATGCTTAGAAAGTGTCTAAGACTACGCTTTAAAGCTAATATATTAAAAACTGTTGCTAATATACAAAATATATTATTTTGACATAATTAATTTATGCTTGTTCATATGCAAAATTCGAGCATTTATAAGGCTGGACCAAGACAGTTTTTGTTTTCTGTTGCAAAAATAGAGAAATATTTAATACTAATTAATGCGTGTATGTAACTAGAATTTCATGTTTAAAAAGGGCATTAAGAAACCATTTTAAATTTAGACTGAGCTCGTTTTCTCCTATAGTAAAAGTAGAGAAAAACTTACATATGTTCAAACGGAAAGCTTTTCATGCTTTTGCACTTATGTACCGTTTTAAAAATTAAGAGGAATCTGTTTTCTTCCATTCTAAAAAATACTAAGAAATGTTATACTATTAAATAAGTGAATTTGAACTGTCTGTCAAGTTTATGCTTTTCAATACTTTTTCAAAATTTAAAATAAAATTGTTTTCTTCGGTTTTAAAACTATAGAAAAATGTTAAATTACTAAATATGTGCATGTGGATAGCCTGACACTTTCTAAATAAAGCATTTAAAACCTGTTTAAAATTAAACTGAGACTGTTTTTTCCTATTGTAAAAGTAGAGAAAAATGTACTTTAATAATTATGTGGATGTAACCTGGTTTTCATGCTTATGCATTTAAGTACCAGTACGAAAAAGAAATTGGAACTTCTGTTCTTGTGAAATAAGAACGAAATAGTATACTGATAAATAATTGCATAAACCTTTCATGCGTATACATTTACAGTTTCAAAAGCTAAAATTTGACTATTAAAGTAAAGAAAAATTACTAATATATGCTCTCATATGTGTTGGTTATCTTAGCGTCAGCCCCGCTAGGGGCTCTAACTAATTCACCTGAGTCTAATATATGCTCCATGGCTGAAAGCCCTTATATAGCAAGACGGAAAAGTGCAAAAACTGGTATGAACGACATTTCATTTTAGCATTTTTTTCGAGAAAAATAAAATATCTGTAACTATCAAGATTTCTTTTATAATTTTAGTCTATATATGAAACTGGTTATTTTCCAAGGATAATGTCAACAATGCCATCCATAGAGATCTTAACATTGACCGCTTTGACCATCATTTGAACAAATTAAATAGAAACTTCTTTATTAAAGCCGCCACCTGCAATACCGCAAATTTTAATGATATTTTCGACTGCATAAATCTCAAAGAGGATGCAAAAATTCGACCCATTGCACACTTCTACACTTCTGATATCATACTAACACTTAACAACACAAACACTCACTGTCAGCCGGGTCTCTACTTAATAGAGCCACATTTACTTACACATATACACACATCCTCACAATCCTTTAACTCGCCCCCTTTTGTATGTATTTCCAAACTGTAAATATTCATTGGTGTTTATTTTCCCATTGAACTTTAATTTTACCTTTTTCATGTACATTTTTATTACTTATAATATTGTCATTGCCTAATAATGGCAAAGTGCCATTTTTCTTTTCTCAAGAACTCCATTTGCTCCCCAAACTTTAATTTTGTCATGTATGTCTCTAAGTTCAAGATGAATGGGAAAAGGGCTGTAAGGCCTCAGACGCCCAGTTCCACTACAACGAACGAACGAACCAAGGATAATGTAGATATTGTTTAATCGTTTTAAAAAGAATTAGCTAACTCCTCCCGGAAACTAGTTATAACCGAAATGGTTTTACTACCAGCCATTCCTCTTTTCCGTCTCGCTTTCACCCCTGATATGCTCTTTAACAGTCTTTCTTCCATGGTTATATATTTAAATATCGTTTTAAAATTAGTGGGAAGTTCTTTTCTTTAATTTAAAAATAAAAAAAAGAATAGAAAAAAGTGATGAAAAATTATTTTGATTAAGAAATTAAATTTTGTATAAATTTCAGGCAACTTTTATTTCCTCTAAAATGTTTTGTTTCCTAAAGAGTTATTTAGCATACCTGCCAACTCTTCCGGATTTTCCGGAAGATTTTATTTTCATATTTAAAGTGGTAGTAATTATATACTATTTTTTCTTTTATAAACTTAATTTTTAAATGTTTTTGATCACCACTATTCTTACAAAAATTAAGCAGATATACTAAAATGCGTTACTATCATGGTTGTAAACTTAAGTTTTCTCAAATACAACGTATTTGTTTGCTTAAAATTGAAGTTTTAATTCCATTTTAATACCACTGGGAAAAATGATAATGGAAGGGATTAAAAGTTGGCAGGTATGATTTAGTCATATCTTTTTATTCAAAAAACCACTTTAAAATCGGAAAAATGATACTAATTGTTAATTTCAAAAATTATTTTTCCAAAGTGATTTCCAGCTTCCAATTTTAAATTTTTGTATTTTATTTCCTATTCTATTTTTTTTATTATTTTATTTCCTAATTACTGCTTGAATTAAATAAAATTTACACTTTTGTATTTTTTGTTAGTATTTTATTTACACTTCAAAAATTTTGAAAGCTTTGGTTTTCCGAGTCTACCACTCTACAGAATATTTTGCAAAAAGGTTAGTAGATGGCAGGCTTGGTTATTTCATCACAGAAGTGAATAAATTTCTGTTTCATTTTTGATTTCAATATCTTTTGACTACCACTTTAATTATAAAATATTTTATTATTCATATCAGTTTACGAGTAATAATTTAACTAATCTCTACCAAATAGTAAAAATAAATACCCAGAGATGCCAACTTGATCCGGACAGCAAATATATATTTTGAAGTGGTAGTTTATCAATTGTGATTCGAGATTTTATAAATTCAATTTAGTAGAGTTTTATCCACCACTATTTCTGAATAATTCGTAGGCTTATATAATTCACCCCTTTAGAATACTTAAGTCATGGGGACCTATTAAAAAGCAAGCAAAAGTAGTCAAATATTTGCAAATTTTACTTTGCAGTTATTTACCGTTTTTTTAATTATTTTGGCGTGTCCGGAGCAGTTGGCATCTCTGAATACCAAAAAAACCTATAGCTTCATCATGAGAAGAATATACCTGGCAACTCTTCCGGAAGATTTTTTTTTCATATTTAAAGTGGTAATAAATACATACTATTTTTTCTGTTATAAACTTAATTTTTAAATGGTTTTGATCCCCACTATTCTTACAAAAATTAAGCACATATATTAATATGCGTTACTATCATGGTTATCAACTTAAGTTGGCTCATATACAACGTATTTGTTTGCTTAAAATTGAAGTTTTAATTCCATTTATATACCACTCGGAAAAATGATAATGGAAGGGATTAAAAGTTGGCAGGTATGGAAGATACAAGAAAAAGTTCTGTATCCCGGAAGAGCAATACAGTAATGAATATGGAGCAATGAATGCTCGCACAGTGTTACTACGGGTAACTGGAATTACAAAATCGAGTGAATATTGTTTGTAAGTCATAGTGGTAGTTACGATTAAATAATTAAAGAAATAATAAATGAATAAAATTTAATTGCCTTTCTACCACATTTTACATTTTTAGTTGCCTGTGGCATCTTTGCTTGCATCATCACAGGGTAGGAAATATAAGAACTTATGAATAAAATATTTTGATACCTTTTGAGAAAAACATTAATTGAATTATCACATTAGAATAAAATTTTAAAGTACGTAGCCTTATTATAAAAAATCGCAATTTTCATAGGTATTCAGTTCATATTTATATAGAGAGAAATAATGTTGCCTCCATATTCTATTTCTATTCTCGAAAATAGCTCTCATCCCAATTACTTGGAATAATCCAGGAATTACATAGATAAAACAAAGTTTAAGATTAAGTTCTTTCCAAATATTTAATTCGCAGTATAACATTTAAAAAAATATCTTATTTCGTTAATTTTCTACAAAACCATAATTAAGGCTTTATTTCTTCAAAGCGAAAAGTACTTTGCTTCAGATTCCTATTAAAAGAACTTTCCTCCTTTTTCCAGGTATATTCAGGATTAACTGGGATTTTGAGTTATTTCTGCAATTACTGAGAATTAAATAGTTACAGCACGGGAGATTATTAAACATTTTCTTTTGAAAAATAGTTTCCGAACCATATCTAAGACTCATGCAGCAATAGCTAAATAAATTAATCCCTACTGTGTTTTACATCCAAGAATATTTTTCCTTCTGATATTTTTTATTGCATTTAGTTTAATCTTTAATTCTCTCTCATTATTTTAGGTTCGCAATACATGTCAGAAAAAAGTTCTGCTTAATCAAGTACTCCATATTTTTTGTTTCATTGAGTTGCCTTTAAGGAAAGAATAACAAGGCAAAAAATGTTGGAAAAGTAATTTCTTTAATTTATCTAAAAGTTTTGCATGTAGTTTCTGTTATCAATGGGTTTATGGGTTTGAGATTGGTACTACCACAAAATTATTGCAGTTCTCAAAATGCAGTAATTTTTTTGACCTCAAAAATTCTGTAGAGGAAACATCCAAATCACCACAGTCATCAAACTACATTTTTTTAAATACATTTTCCACAGTTTATTTTTAGCTGGAATAAATTGTTAATATATATGTTACAAATATATTATCTATTTAACTAACTCCCTGCCATTACAGTCCATGTTGGACCATGGCCTCACTAACAATTTTCCTCCAAAGTAGCCTATCTCTAGCTCTTTGCTTCCAGTTTCGGACTTTTAGAGTCTTAAGGTCTTTTTCCACCTCGTCAAACCATCTTTTGACCGGCCTTCCTCTTTTCTTTTGGCACTGCCCCTTGAATATCTTCTTAGTGCCTCTGTTTTCCTCCATTCTCTCAAGGTGTTCTAGCCATTGAATTCTCTTTGCTTTTACATAGTTGATTATATCTTTTTCTTTAAATAGTCTAGCAATTTCAAAATTGTATCGCCTTCTCCACACATCTTCTCCTCATTGACAGGCCCAAAAATAGTTCTAAGAATTTTTCTTTCCCAGGTAATCAGCATTTTTTCTTGTTTCTGGGTTGGAGTTCACATCTCTGATCCATAGATAACGGTTGATCTGATTATAGTTTTATAAACCTGAAGCTTTGTTTTACTCGTTATTACTTTTGATGTTAGCAATCTCTTAAGTTCAAAATAACTGCGATTTCCAGCATTTAGTCTTTGCTTAATCTCAGGCATAATATCATTGTTTACAGTGACAACTGAACCCAAGTACTTAAATTTCCTAACTCTCTCAAATTTACAAATATATTATCCTAGTTTGTAAATAAATCTTTAATAAGTCGTGTGTCTGTTATTAACATACATTTATATCACAGAAAAAGCTTAATCAGGATGTTGTCTGAGAAAAATCAGACATTGGTAACGAACGTAAAACAAATCTCGATTACAACTGAACCCAAGTACTTAAATTTCCTAACTCTCTCAAATTTACAAATATATTATCCTAGTTTGTAAATAAATCTTTAATAAGTCGTGTGTCTGTTATTAACATACATTTATATCACAGAAAAAGCTTAATCAGGATGTTGTCTGAGAAAAATCAGACATTGGTAACGAACGTAAAACAAATCTCGATTATTTAATACATTTGTAACCATCGTTATGTATTTAGGGAAGAAAATACATATATATATATATATATATATATATATATATATATATATATATATATATATATATATATATATTTACGTAAATAAAAACAAGAAAACACGAAGAAAGTGAAGAAAAACAATAAGTTTCATTTATTGCGCTTAAGCTGACGATTACTTGATTTTATCCTTAAAAAATTAAAAGTTGTACTTGGGGGTTTTGTGGTAGAATCGTTACATGCATCTTTAAGCTTTAGTTCTGACTATAATAAAGTTTAAATTTGATAGTAAATTTTGAGGGCAAATTTATAATTCTGTTTAAAACAAGAATTATCAAATATTTTTGCAGAAATCTTTTTAGTTACATTATAATTTATTCTTATTAACCAGAAATATCAAATTTGGACATCCAGGTTGTTGTATAAAACAATATTACAATAATGTTCACTTTAAAAAAAAACAGTTTCCAGGTGTTTCAAAACAGGAGAAAGGTAACAAAACTCCAACTCGGCTATTACTTGATTAAGTAATTAACAAGTTACCAGATGTTCTTGAGGTTTTGTGGAAGGATCATTACATAGATCTAAAGTTTTAGTTCTAACAACAAAAAAGTTTAAATTCAATTAATGGTAAATTTTGAGAGTAAATTTACAATTCTGTTTAGGGACAGCAATTAATAGAACGTTTCCTCACAAGTTTTATTTCACAAGAACGTTTCCTCACAATTTTTAGTTTCTAGCTGGAAAGGCCGAATTTAGACGTCCTTGTTGTTAACTAAACCAATGTAACAACAAAACATTTTTAAAAAAAGAGTTTCCAGTTGTTTCAAAATAAAAAGAGAATAAAGTATCGATTCGACGATTGATTGATTATATTACACAAACCCGCATTTGCGTTACATTGAGAAGAAAACCGCGAAAACCTAACACGGTTAGTGCGATGACAAGAGGACTTTAGCTCATGATTCGTTTACCACTGAGGATATTTTACCTCAGCACCGTGGTCGGTGCGAGCCGGATGCGGAATTCGTATCGACCAGCCATTGCTGTGATTCGAACCCGGTTCACCTCATTGGAAGGCGAACCCTCTATCCACTGAGTCATCACAGCTCAATAAATTTCATTTAGATGGATTTAGCCTACCAATGCATATAAATAATTAAAACTTACATATCAAACTCTTTTTTGCTTAGGTTTCCTCGTCAATAAAACTCCAGGTGAGGACGGGATAAAGAATAAAATGATTAAACTATTACCAAACAACTACATCTGCAAAATCACGCATATTTTTAATACCTACCTTGCTCATAATTACTATCCACAAATCTGGAAAAAAACGCATCAGTCATGCTATTTCTCAAGAAAAACAAAAACCCAAGCTGCCCTGAGAGTTATCACCCAATTAGTCTACTTAACATACTTGGAAAAATATACGAAAAAATCATCTACAACAGAATAAAACCACTACTTACTGTCCTCCCCGACGAGCAGTATGGATTCCGACAAAAACTAGATACCACCAAACAGTTACTCCGAATAATAGACTATACTGGCAGAGCAATCATAAATAAAGAGACAATAGCCTTCCTGATGATCGACATATCCAAAGCATTTGATAAAGTATGACACTGACACAATATATAAACTCATACAGCTAAATTTTCCAATAGCAATAGTTGCACATTTCACCTCCTATGCCTCATATCATAACTATCAAAACAAATAATTTCATCAACCTTTCTGAAAATAACGTTTCCTTATTCTGATACAATTCCGAACAACTCCAAAATCAAAAAAACACAGTTTAGAGCAAGCAGCTCATTTTATTTTTTTTATTTCTTTTTAGTTATTCAAGCAAAGTGCTTGAAACATTCATAAAAGCAACTCCACTGCCTGCTTACATCAATGCTCAACCAAAACAGTGTTAAAATTCCAGATGAATGGGATAGGGGTCGCTTCGCGGTCCAGGTGCCCAATAAAGTCAAAACACTAGGACTCAAGTTATCCCGTAGTGTAGGTTTTAAAACATTTTCAGTGAAAGCTGAAATTCTGCTAAATTTAGTAATAAATTTTTTACCACTTTATGAAATCTCTTGCTTTCTTAAAGCAATTACTGTCCCTGTTATTAGTGTACAAACAGGAAGCAATGCTGCTAACAACTACGCCTGAGCAAAATATTTAATAGAGTTGCAGACAAAAAAAAAAAAAAAAAGCTTATGCTTTCAGAATTCTTGTAGTTTGGCCAAACTTTTAAAACCCTCATAGCTAGAGATATTGGAATTTTTTTAACATACTATTTTATAATTTTTTGTATTAATGTGCAGAATAATTTTTAATCAAATTTACAAAAAGAATAATACATTCTTACGCCATAGGCGACTCAAACAGAAAAAGTTGGTGAGCAAAAATCTATTAAACGAGATTAAAATTAGCCACTTTTACCATTAATTTCTTTTAGTTTACAATTGAAAGTGAATACAAGAATGATTTCGGTTTAAATATGAATAATTGGAATGGCAAGCCATGGTGATAGTTTCAAACTGTAAAAGTTGGTGAGCAAAAATCTATTAAACGAGATTAAAATTAGCCACTTTTACCATTAATTTCTTTTAGTTTACAATTGAAAGTGAATACAAGAATGATTTCGGTTTAAATATGAATTAATTGGAATGGCAAGCCATGGTGATAGTTTCAAACTGTAAAAGTTTGTGAGCAAAAATCTATTAAACGAGATTAAAATTAGCCACTTTTACCATTAATTTCTTTTAGTTTACAATTGAAAGTGAATACAAGAATGATTTCGGTTTAAATATGAATTAATTGGAATGGCAAGCCATGGTGATAGTTTCAAACTGTAAAAGTTGGTGAGCAAAAATCTATTAAACGAGATTAAAATTAGCCACTTTTACCATTAATTTCTTTTAGTTTACAATTGAAAGTGAATACAAGAATGATTTCGGTTTAAATATGAATTAATTGGAATGGCAAGCCATGGTGATAGTTTCAAACTGTAAAAGTTGGTGAGCAAAAATCTATTAAACGAGATTAAAATTAGCCACTTTTACCATTAATTTCTTTTAGTTTACAATTGAAAGTGAATACAAGAATGATTTCGGTTTAAATATGAATTAATTGGAATGGCAAGCCATGGTGATAGTTTCAAACTGTAAAAGTTGGTGAGCAAAAATCTATTAAACGAGATTAAAATTAGCCACTTTTACCATTAATTTCTTTTAGTTTACAATTGAAAGTGAATACAAGAATGATTTCGGTTTAAATATGAATTAATTGGAATGGCAAGCCATGGTGATAGTTTCAAACTGTAAAAGTTGGTGAGCAAAAATCTATTAAACGAGATTAAAATTAGCCACTTTTACCATTAATTTCTTTTAGTTTACAATTGAAAGTGAATACAAGAATGATTTCGGTTTAAATATGAATTAATTGGAATGGCAAGCCATGGTGATAGTTTTGAATGAATAATTAATTAAATTAAGAAAAATTAGTTTTCAAAGTGCCTCAAGTCTCAAAGGTTACCTTTTTTTTACTCTACTTTACGAAATGTTAGACCAAAAAATATCTTGCAAAATTGGAACATAATACTCGTCCTTACACAATTTTATCGAATCATTGTTAATGGTACGATAAAATCAATGGAAAAAAATTTAAGTTTTACGCAAAATTGCACCGATAAACATTCGAACAATTAAAGACTGAATATCAGATCTGTGTAGGCTACAAGATTTAAAGATATTCTTATTTAGAAGAATACAAACAACTTAGATAAAAAAAAACTGCAAACAACTGATTATAACAGACTAAATCAAAGTTGAAATTTTTTTTGAAAAAAAGGCATTAATGAAAAATATATTTTAAAATCAATTTTTTTATTGAAAATCATTCAAATGTTTCCCTCAGTGCCAAAAATACCAAATTTAAGCTTTCTTCACTTCAGTTCCCAACATTTTCCTTAAATTTATGTTGTGTCAAATTCCACAATCCCAAATATTAATAACATCTCCATTCAGAACTCCAAAAGTTACATTTGCGTTGAATAGAATTTAACATTTTTTTTTCTCCAGTTCGCAAGAAAACATTTATTTCTTCTGGCTAAAGAAGCAGCGAGGAAATAATTCAAATACATTCTTGCAATTCTAAAAGCTTTTTAAAAAAATAACATATTATGTCATTTATCACTTTCTTGTACTAAAATACTCTGTCAGGTGTACTTAGTATTAAGTATCGCTCAGCATCAATCATAACAAGTGTGTTTACGCATAAAATGAACGAAATATGCGGTAGTGTTTAAAGAAAAAAAACTGGTTTTCCTAATTAATTTTTAATTTTGTTTACAATAATAAATCTTTCCTTTTAAATTATGCAAAAATTACGATACTTCTCTTAGAGAGGTAAGTGCTTTTATACGATGGAAAGTGTATATAGACGAAAAATAAAATATTCTGCTTTGAGAACGAGTAAGAAATAAAAAGTTTAAATGGGAAAAATTGCTTTTCTGTTTCATCAATCAAGTTTAATGTATGAAGTGGGAGAAAAGTTTATGCAAAAAATAATTTTAATAGATTTTATGGGATAGCGTCAATATTTACTTGTTATTTTAAAGCGTATTTTAGACCAATTAGAAACGAATAAAAATTTGATAATTATGTGTTACTTTAACATTGAGTTAACATTGATAGAGTTGCACTTTATACTCTTTATTTTTATTTTTTTAAAACCGTCACTAAAAAGCCGACCCAATTTGGGGTTGACGGCTACTAATGTTCAACTCCGTAGCCTTGTAATTTTGAACTCAATCCAGAAGACAAGAGTCCCCTAGATCAAGTATTGGGTGAAAGTTTGCCTTCATGGAATCCTTTTTGATCGAACAAACCCGCATTTCCGTTACATGGAGAGGAAAACCATGGAAACCTTCCACGGTTAGCCTGACAGTAAGGGTCTTTAACTCATGATCCGTCTACCACTGAGATATTTTACGTCAGCTCTGTGGTCGGTGCTAGCCAGGTGCGGAATTCGAATCTACCCGCTAATCGCTGGGATCGAAACCGGGCACCTCATTGGGAAACTAGCGCTCTATCCCTGAGCCAATATGGCCCATTTTACATTTAACATTGATAGATACTGTTTATGCAATTAAACATCTTGACTTTAAAGAACTTCATCTAAAAATATTTGGGGAGTCAAAACGCATTTAAAGTATACATTGCAGCTTTGTGATATAGGAATAGCTAAAGAACTCTCCTACCACACGAATCTTTCTACCACAAATTGATGGTTTCTGAAGGATCAAAAGTCAGAATGGTGGCATCGGACATTTTAATGAAAACACTGTCTTCCTAAGTCTCTTTCTACATTGAGGTACTTTTATCATTAAGCGATCTTTTTTTTTTAAAAAAAGCGATGAGAAAAAGTGGCCAGTTATTTATTGAATTTAAGTCGCCAACTAAAGAGATTTTAGGTCTAAGTCCTTTACATTTTTCAACACTTGGTTGTTCGACATCTCGATTGCCCAACTCGGTTTGCTCGACAACTCATTTGCCGGACAAGTATGTTTGCACTCTCTTGCCTTAATTAACCTAGCTTTATTTAATAGGTTAACACGTTGAGCTCCGCATCAGCCATCAGTGGCAGACACTGGACTTTCCATTTAGTCCGCGTCAACCACCGGTGGCTGACACTAAAATTACATTTAGGCTGCGTCAACCACCGTTGGCTGACACAGAAATTACATTTACGCTGCGTCTGCCACCGCTTGCTGATACTGACCTTTCACTTAGGTCGCGAAAAACAGCTGCCTGACAGCGTATAACATGATATAGAACTATAAAATTTACACATTTTTATGGAATTGCAGAAAATTTATTCAAAATTAGTTTAATAAATTCAATTTAGTAGATTTTTATCAACCACTATTTTTAAACAATTCGTAGGTATATATAATTCACCACTTTTATCAGATTTCTCATGCCAAACCTTTTATAAACTAGCAAAAATCTTTCTATCTTTGCAAATTTAGTTTGTAATTATTTACCGTGTGGCCAGATGAGCAAATGATGTAAAATTAGCGTGGCATTCAATGTATTAAGAAGTTGATGACCGATAATCTTATTCTCATTTACCTTACATACCAGGTCGGTTGAACAAGCGAGATATTAATTAATTGAATTAAGAAAATAAATTGTCGGGCAAATTTACATGCCGGAAAAACGTACCCATTGAGCTAATAAGCAGTCGTGGTAGCTGTCGGATATTTCAGTTGTCGGGTAACCAAGTGTCGGGAAAAAGGCCGGATCCGGTTTGAAGTATGTTTGCATCACTCATAAAAAAATTTGTAATTCGCTAACAGTATTTATTATCAATTCTTATAATAATCTTGTAATTTTAATTAAATATCGTTAAATAAATTATTTTTTTATATAAATAATGAAGAGAATAATAATAAAAAAAAATAATGCTTTCCAATTGCTCTATAAAAAATTTATCGCAAAATGAAAAAAATGAGCAAAGCATTATTTTGTCGGAAAAAGCTACCTAAAAACTACACTTCAAAAGAGGGTGAGTTAATTTTAGATTTTGAAAAAATATTTCTTTATAGAGCAGAAAATCGTTTTTTTTTTTCTCTCTGTGATTGTTTTGTTACAAAGTGAGATTTTTTAAGATATTCTATTGCTCGATTCCTTTTAATGCTCCCGTATAAAAACTTTTACGACCCTTGCTACAGTAAATAAGCGCTTAAATAGTTTTTAATATAGTTAAGAAACAGTTTTATGTTTTTTACACAGAAATTTGAAACTTGGATCTAACAGTTTAGAAAGTAGACTTAATATATTTCCACCAAATGAATAAACAAAAAGAAAATGGACCAACCTGAATGACCTTTGATCTAATAATCTGATCTTCGTGATCTAGGACTCAATCTCAATATAAAAAAGTCGTTTTCATTTAAAATTTCATTTCTCAGGAACTATTCAACTATTTTAGCTCGAATTTTGGATTTTTCCATGCAAAATTTGGATTCTTTAAAATATATCGAAAAGTTTTATGACTCACAATTCAAAACTTTTCACCTATTACTAAAAAATATTAATAAATAATAATAAATATTATCCAGAAGTTATATTTCGCATGGAATTATCTATTAATTAACGAATTTTATAATTGCGGCGTACAAGCAGTTTTGGATTCAATTAAAAAGTTCTCGAGACATGGTGAAATACGCAAAAAATAAAATTAACGTTAAAGATTCATAACTTCAGAACGCTCTCCTGACCAAAATATTGGGAGAATATATCCCAGATAGAGGTAACCTCCTATATTTTAGGGTACAGAAATTTAAATCAGATGGGAAAAGAGGCATGTTCATTCCAGGGAAGTACAAACAATTGTAACTTAAATTATCGTCTGGACTATTTAATTAGTATACTTGAGATTATCCCCTTCAAACATTAAGATTAAGTCCAAGACGTGATGGAGATCCGATCATTAGATCAAAAGTTATTCCGGGCTGTCAAATTATTATTTTTTTTTAGTTTATTTATCTATTCCCTTTTTTTCGCAATACACATAGTAATTTTTTAGTGATAGTGAAATTAATATTATAAAGTGATGAAGTTTTTGTGCTAGAACAGAATTCTTTATTCTTAATTCTTATTCTTCTCCAGTTACTTTTTAAAGAGCAATTAAACTATTACAGATATATATATATATGTAATACAAAATTTAAATACTTTTGTATTAATAAAAGAATTAAAACTCTTTCGTTTTCATAAAATGTCTTTGTTAAAGAATAAGCGTAGAGATATTCTATTTTGGGAATTCAAGGCTGAAAACATACCATTGAAATATAAATAGATTTATATTTCAAAGGAAGAGTTATTTTTAGAATCTTTCCCTCTTTCACTTCCGTATTAGGAAGCAGTAAATGATTTTCCTTAATGCGTAAGGCTACAAGGAATGTACGAAGTGTGCCTTTTTACCTCAAATCTGTGTTGGTATAAAACGTAGGAACACTAGTTTTGCGTGTCCTTTTCATCATGAGGTGATCATGATAAGCTGTTCCGGAATTGTCAGAAGTCTTGTCGTGGATGTGAAATGCTATCAATACCAGCCTACATTTAAATAAACCTGTCTGGAACGTATGATGGCTTACGACTGCATTATTTCAAGCTAAATACAACACTGATAACAGGGATGTAGCCCTGTTATTACACACACACACACATATATATATATATATATATATATATATATATATATATATATATATATATATATATATATATATATATATATATATATATATATATATATATATATATATATATATATATATATATATATATATATATATATATATATATATATATATATATATATCTTTATATATATATTTCGACTGTTCGTGTGTATGTCACTGAACTCCTCCTAAACGGCTGGACTGATTTAAATGAAATTTTCTGTGTACCTTCAGAAGGATTCGAGAATGGTTTAGATTCACAATAGAACATTCTGCCACAAACCGTTCCAGCGGTATCAGCGAAAATCGAAATGGAATTTTCTGATTGGTTAAAAGTTAGCCTTTGTTTTAAATTTTGCTGTACATGAATCAGTTTTCAAATATCTTGAAGATAACAACAGTGATATTTTCTATCTTATAGCTCTATTCTTTTAGAAAAGTAAATTACATATACGTTAATATTTAATCATAATTCGGTTCTTTATTTCAGGTGAGCACAAGCACGTAAAATCAACGAGAATAAGTTTCGTAATTATTGGTCGTATCACGGATTTAGTATTGTGAAAACTGTTTAATAAAAATCAAGGCAAAAGCAAATTTTATTCATCTTGCACGCTTTTAATAATTATTTATATTTAGTATGCAATTTTAGCTCAATTCAGTATGCAATTTTTCATTGCTGACAGTTGTCATTTGAAAACTATTAGATTGTTTATTATTACAAAGTTTGCGAATTCACATTCATTTTAATTATTTCATTTAAAAAATAGGAGTAGACTATATTTGAGGGTGCCCCTTGACTCTCACCAAGTTGTGATAGCGGTTGATCTCCAAGCTGGCTGATGTTGAATCCCAATCGTGATTCTGATTCGTTTAAATTTCAGCGTTATTTTTAAATGTTCAACGGTATATGTAATTTCAGAAGTCCGTTAGTTCTATGTTGGATACCGGCTGGTTAGGTTACTTTTGCTTCTGATCAATAGGATCGAAGGTATGTGGGCAGTCATAAAAAAAGGACTTTAGAAAAAAATGTCACCGCCATTCCGATACCACAGACGCCATTTTCAATTCGTATTTCGCCGAATTTATGTGGCGATGGAGGAACACAGATTCTATTCATGATAAATTTAGACAGTATCTAACTGCTATTAGAGAATTCTGTGCACCTAAAACTGAGGAAATTCAAGCTTAATGAATAAGTGAGATGTTTTTTTTTCCTTTTCTTTCTGTGCTTACTCCATTAATTTTTATTTCGATTCAAAATGCATTTTATTGGGTTTATTAATTTTGCTTACATTGGGTTCATTGCAATTTTATAAAGTTTTGGCCGATGTCTTGATGAAATTTTCCAATGTATTATTAAAATATCAT